>NC_036853.1:24439457-24627431 GCF_002910315.2 Salvelinus sp. IW2-2015 | reverse complement strand
TGTTATAAACGTCTTTTGGTCGATAGATGTCCTCTGTCCTTCGAAATGTCCACCACCAACGACCGACACCCCAAAACGTGTCCAAAGTTTCAGAGTGCACAACAAATAAATTCCTCAAAATCGCACTAAACGGATATAAATTGCTATAAAACGGTTCAAATTAACTACATTATGATGTTTTTAACAACTATAACGACTGAAAACATGACCGGAGAAATATTGCTGGTTAGACAACGATTTGGAACGAGGCAAGTCCGATGGCCTTCACGCTTCAGGCACACGACGAGAAAGGGCGGTCCCTATACATTTTGGTCTTTTATAATGGCTGTGAATGTCCCATCGATTTCATTCAAAACGTGATGACGTACAGACACCCAGAGGAAGACGTAGGCAGTGTCGGTTTCTTCATAGCATTCACTGTCGCCTTAAAAACAGACTCCAGATCAGAGGTAAAAATTTCTGAAATCTGAACCCTGTCATGAAAAGTGCTGTAGAAATTGTTCTGTACCACTCAGAGACAAAATTCCAACTTCTATAGAAACTAGAAGGTGTTTTCTATCCAATAATAACAATAATATGCATATTGTACGATCAAGAATTTAGCACGAGGCAGTTTAATTTGGAGACCCAAATATGCTAATGCGGAACAGCACCCCCTGTAGTTCCAAGAAGTTAACAACTTAGCAGTAAAATGGTTTAGCTCTTATTTGCAAGGAAGAAAACAGATGGTGGATGGGACCCTGTCTAAACCCAAAATCTTGAACTGCAGGGTACCCCAAGGGAGTGTGATGGGTTTCTTTCTATTGTATATAAATGATCTCAAATCTGCCTGTTCATGTGAACTTTTCTCTCTCTCTGTGGTTTCCCACAAAGACAAAAATGTGGTTGAGAAAGCTCTCATTCCATCTTATTCGGGTCCAAAGTGAAACTGAAACTAAGGTGGTAGTAGGTGACATAGTCATCACAGCAAAGGACTGTTAATTATCTTGAATGTGTGCTAGATAACCATCTGACAGGGGAGAGCATGGCACAAAACGCTCCCTCCAAAGTGAACCATCAAATTAGGTTTCTGGCAAGAACCTCCAAATATCTGGATAAGAATGCAATGGGGGCATTGGCAGGGGCTCTTCTTTAGTGCCACTTCGACTATGTGTGCTCTTCCTGGTACAATAGTGCCCCCAAGATAATACAACATTTATTTCAACATATTTCAACAATTTGTCAGGATTATTCTTAAATTTACAGCACTTATGCATCAACACCCTTCCCACTTTGAAAGCCTTAAATGTCTCAAAGTGGAGGAGAGTCTCTCAGATTAAATTGTTTTGTACATAAGATTGTCCACAGTATGTTCCCCAGGTACCTACAGTATGTAACTACTTTAACTTCGTACGGGATAACCATAACTATTACACTAGCAGGAGTGAAACTGACGTTGTTCCTTTTAGATTTAAAAGTGGTATGGAGAAAAACTTTTTTATGTTCATCTGCCATTCTTTGGAATATTCTTCCGAAGAATTTAAAATGTATACCCTCCATAGCCACAGTGTCAGTCAAAGGTTTGGACATACCGACTCATTCAAAGGTTTTTCTTTATTTTTTTACTATTTTCTACATTGTAGAATAATAGTGAAGACATCAAAACTATGAAACACATATGGAATCATGTAGTATCCACAAAAGTGAAAAACAAATCAAAATATATTTGAGATTTTAGATTCTTCAAAGTAGCCAACCTTTGCCTTGACGACAGCTTTGCACTATCTTGTCATTCTCTCAACCAGCTTCATCTGGAGTCTTGAAGGAGTCTTCCAACAGTCTTGAAGGAGTTCCTACATTAGCTGAGCACTTGTTGGCTACTATTCCTTCAATCTGCATTCCAGCTCATCCCAAACCATCTCAATTGGGTTGATTTCAGGTGATTGTGGAGGCCAAGTCATCTGATGCAGCACTCCATCACTCTCATTCTTGGTCAAATAGCCCTTACACAGCCTGGAGGTGTCTTGGGTCTTTTCCTGTTGAAAAACAAATGATAGTACCACGAAACACAAACCAGATAGGATGGCGTATCGCTGTAAAATGCTGTGGTAGCCATGCTGGTTAAGTGTGCCTTGAATTCTAAAGAAATCACGGGGTGCTTTGCTGGTGACACTGTCTAACACCATCAAAACCTTCTCCTCCATACTTCACAGTGGGAACCACACATGTGGAGATCATCGGTTCAACTACTCCGGGACTCACAAAGACACGGCGGTTGGAACCAAAAATTGCAAKATTTGGACTCATCAGACCAAAGGACAGATTTCCACTGGTCTAATGTCCATTGCACGTGTTTTTTGGCCCATGCAAGTCTCTTCTTATTATTGGTGTCCTTTTGGAATGGTTTCTTTTCAGGAATTCGACCATGAAGGCCTGATTCTTGCCGTCTCCTCTGAAAAGTTGATGTTCAAATGTGTCTGTTACTTGAACTCTGTGAAGCATTTATTTGGGCTCCAATCTGAGGTGCAGTTAATTGGCGATTTCTGAGGTTGGTAACTCTAATGAACTTATCCTCTGCAGCAGAGGTAACTCTGGGTCTTCCTTTCCTGTGTAGGTCCTCATGAGAGCCAGTTTCATCATAGAGCTTGATGGGTTTGCGACTGCACTTGAAGAAACTTTCAAAGTTCTTGAAATGTTCCGAATTGACCGACCTCATGTCTTAAATGAATGATGGACTGTTGTTTCTATTTGCTTATTTGAGCTGTTCTTGCCATAATATGGACTTGATCTTTTACCAAATAGGGCTATCTTTTTATACCACCCCTACACTGTGACAACACAAAAAAGATAGTCTAAAACTCATTAAGATGGAATGAAATTCCACAAATTAACTTTTAACAAGGCACACCTTTTAATTGAAATGCATTCCAGGTGACTACCTCATGAAGCTGGTTGTGAGAATGCCAAGAGTGTGCAAAGCTGACAGGGCAAAGGGTGGCTACTTTGAAGAATCTCAAATATAAAATAAATGTTGATTTGTTGAACACTTTTTTGGTTACTACATGATTCCATATGTGTTATTTCATAGTGTTGATGTCTTCACTATTATTCTACTTTGTAGAAAATAGTAAAAATAAATAAAAACCCTTCAATGAGTAGATGTGTCCAAACTTTTGAATGGTATTGTAGTTTCAAGTAATATTGCTAAATAGTAGCATGTCTCAAAAGTGAGTTGTAAGATTATAGTACGTGGCTGAGAAGGAAATGCCCAGGATGGCATATGGTCTGTCTTTTTAAACTCCTTTTTATGCCATTCTTTGGAATAGTCTTCTTCAGAATTTGAAACATATAACCTCCAAATCAAGTTTCAAGTTCTCGCTGAAAAAATGGCTAAATAATAGGAAAGGGGGACACCTAGTCAGTTGTATAACTGAATGCCTTCAACTGAAATGTGTCTTCTGCATTTAAACCAACCCCACTGAATCATAGAGGTGTGGGGGGGCTGCCTTAATCAACACCCATGTTTTGGCACCTGGGGAACAGTGGGTTAACTGCCTTGCTCAGGGGCAGAACTACAGATTTTTACCCCTTCAGGTCAGGGATTCGATCTAGCAACCTTTATAGTTACTGGGCGAACGCTCTAACCACTAGGCTACCTGCCGCCAACGTCTCAAAAGTGAGTCGTAAGATTATAGTACGTGGCTGAGAAGGAAAATGCCCAGGATGGCATATGGTCTGTCATTTGGTGCCTGTTGTTTATCATATTGTGATTGTCTTGTATATATTAGGGATTGATTGTTTTATACAGTATATTAAGGGTATGTGAGACAAGGGAGATGTACCTGTCCGTAGTTGTTTATTAGGAAAGGGAATTGTATTAATTCTCTTGTGTTATGAAACAAACAATTTTGTCTGTCATTATCGCGTAACCTTGCTGCATTCCCACTTCCCTCTTCCCTTTTGAAAAGGACCACAATGGAAATATGATTTTTTATGCTTTATTGCGTTATCCTTGATGATTTTCTTAAATTGTATGTGGAGGCGTCACCGGCTGGAGTGCCGTTATCTATGTACTTTAAAAAATGGTCTAATAAATTAAATTAATCAATCTTCAGGTCGGTGCTCTAGAAAGAGGCCAGAGTTTGAATTCTGAGTTGGATGACCGTTCAAAACTATTTTCCCGAGTCAGAGCAAATTTGTTTCCCAAGTTCTGAGTGTGGAACACAACCAAAATAAAGAGCAAATGCATCCAAAAAGTGTTACGTGGAGGAGGTGAACCCAAGAGCAGACGCAGACGAGGAGACTGAGATAAGGTAACCAAGGTTTTATTGAAAAACAGGGGGAAGATGGGGTGCAGGCCAGGGAACGCTCAGGCGGGTTGCAGGGTGCCGGGTGCTGAGGCTGAGATTGAGGCTGGAGCGAGGGGAGTTGGTTCTGGGTAAGCAGGTCCGGAAAGGAATCCAAGGAAGCAGTAGTGTGGGGGGTCCAGGACAGGGTAGCAGGACTGACGAGACGTGGGACTGGAGACAGGGACCAGAGTCAGAGCGGATAGAACTGTAGTGGAGAGGAAAACAGCATCAGGCAAGGGAAAATCGGCACAACACGAAAACAGGATCTATGCAGGCACAAACTGCTAAAACCACAGACTGACTGAGCAGAGGTTACAATCTGGCAGCATGGAAGTGGCAGGGCTGAGTATTTGTAGCGGTCTTGATTATGTAACAGGTTAAAGCTGGTGGGGATCTGCTCCGCCTCCAGCACACCTGTCTCCTCCCACACAATCACACACACACAGATAAAGAGGGAGAGAGCACTGGGGGAGTGGCGGCAGGTTAGAGAGACACAGGCTTGATGTAATCATTGCCTGCTAGGAATATGGGAATAAATGCTAAACTTTTTACAACTTTAATGAACATTTCAGTGAATTTGTCCCAATACATTTATTTGGTCACCTAAAATAGCTGGACTATAAACAAAAAGTGCGGTTTAAACGGTTTACCTGGTATGGATGAAAATACCCTCAAATTATAGCTGACTTTCACTTTAACCTCATAGTTGTTGCATCATTTAAAATCCAAAGTGCTGGAGTACAGCGCCAAAACAACAACAAAAAAAGTCCCAATAATTACTGTGGGCACTGTCGTTATTTACAGATCAATGTACTTCTGCACAATTCCTGTATTATTGCCAGAACTGGTTAGTTCCCCCCTTTTGACTCTGACTAGTTAAAAAGGTATTCCCCCTGCCTGTTCTATGTTTCCTTGGGCTCCGTTAACTATGTTCGGACAATGGGGGGAGGGATGTGGTAACCTGAGTTATGGGTTAGTTCTATAGGGAGTTGCCCATGCGGCCTTAAGGGACTAAAGGCTGTAAAACAGGAAATTAAGCAGTTCAATTTACCATGAGATGGAGTTCATGTGCCTGTCTTTGAGTCTGGTCAAGTTAATAATAAATGTATCAAAGTTTATATTTTTCAACTGTAAACTATATACTGATTATCCAAACAATTACTCTGTCCTTCAGAGATGCATTCAATGCAAATACCCCCATTAAAAGAACATGAGAAAGACTAAATACTGAAATTCCCAATGCAAAGTTACACCTCACTTTTCTACATAAAACCGATCAGAATTCCGAAGTCATGTCTGAACATGTTTTTCTATGGTGTAATGTAATATGGAGTGCCCGGCAAGCCAGCCTATTCCCTATAATGTCAACTCCAACAGAAGTAACTTAAAATTAATAAAAATAATTTGCAATCATGACTACTGGTTTCAAATATATTTGAAGTCAACTTACAAGTAAATACTTTATGAATGTATTGTTATAAATCATTTTGCAAGGTTGATAGCCAACTAGCCTGCTAATGTTAGCCCTACCAGCTTGCTAACGTCACATTAGCACTGAATGAGTCAGCCAGTTGCTATCAACACCTAGATTACAGCTGAATTAAAGAAAAACAAGTTTTGGAAATACATAACGCCATCTAACCAAATAACGAAGAATGTCAACTACTGTATATGCAGTAATCTTAACCAGCAAGCTAGCCAGCCAAGAACAAAAATGTAATTAAAATAATAATCTACCCAACCAGCTAACGTTAGCTATTTAGCCAACTAACGTAAGCTATTAGCCTAGCCAGCCTAGCCAACCAGCTCGGCTATGGTCGGCATGCTAGAGCGCAACATAACCGTAGATCAAAAGAGCAGAGACTTACAGATTGATGGCTGGGGCCCATCCGATGGTAAGAGTCAGGGAAAATCCAATAGCTATAGTGGAAAAACCAAAATAGATCACCAGATGTCAGTCAGCTGGCACGCTAGCACTAAGCCAAGGTGGGAAAAGTTACAAAACTCTGTAGCCTACTTCACAGAGAACATGCCGAAAAGTTGACAAAACAATAAGGATAACAGACAAGGTACCACCATTAGAGCAAGCGGGTATGCTTTTCTCTTTAGTTTTGAGCCCATTGCAAGAAGGCACCAGAGCCTGCAGTGCTAACGGGTTCCCATTAGATAACACAGCCACAAAGTCCATGAACTGCATAAGGTGTGGCTAACGTTAGCAAGCTTGAGCTAGCTACTGAGCTAGCATACAAACTCGGTAGCACAGAGTAGATCCTCCATATGACGTAGAGAAATAGTGCATTGTGGGTAGTTCCGAAAATATCTGGAAATAAGTTAATAATAAATATGTAAAAACCCCAAAACATAACTATGTTTCAAGTTAAAGGTAATCAGATCGTTACTACAACTAAGTTACTTAGTCTTTGACCACACTGTGTTGTTTTGTTTTGGTGCATAAAAACTTGCGCTTCCTACCCTTTAAAGACACAGTACTTTGATTTAAGAATCAAAAACTACTCTAAATCCAAGATGGCTGCTAACAACATACACACTGTTTCCTAGCCAGTAAAACACCAAGCCACATGGATGGATGCTCAGCACTTTGATGTAAACCTCCATCGCCCACCTACCACGCGTAACCAGCAGCCTGGCTGAAGTCGTGGGCTTGCCTGTATGTTAGAACTCAGGTGTCTGAGTGTTATATGATTAGTGCCATCTCGGCACCTCCAAGCCAAGGTCCTGCCAAGGTCACTTGGCCTGAGTCACGGTTGTCGACTCCCCCTCAACCCTGACCAGATGGTCCCTCCTCTCCACACATTACCTTCCACCGATGCCACTCTGAAGGTGAGAACATTGGAAGGGACATTCAGATGCTGAGTGCCTCAGCTGTCGATGAGGTACTTGTGAAATGCAACGACAGCCATTAATACAGAGAATAGTGAAGAATATTAACATGCCACTTCAGTTACTACCTGCCTGCAGTACACAGGCTTTTAGATGCACACTCCTTGCTCCATTTCATTTCTCCAGGGCCGGAGTGGAAGCAGATTGATCCATGCTTGATTGATGACACCTGAAAGTCAGTGTGAGGAACGATCTTTGGCCTGGTGCTGAGTTATGTCCTGTGTAGAGGAAATTAAAGGCTAATTGCAGTGCATTATCATTAGCTGTTAAAAGAACAGAATATTAGTGGTCCAGAGAAGCAAGCCTATTATCAAGGCTCTGAAAAGTGCTTTCCAATGAAGATCTTTATCATGTCTAACAATCATAAATGAATCAAATTTCAAATCATAAGATATACATTCACAGCCATACCAGTTGGGATTATGTTCAATACTCCATACAGTATGTATGCCCAATGTCAATTCTGAGGTAACAGTTACAATGCCATTAATAGTGACACTGATCTCCCTTTCGGGTTCGACTTCTTCTCAATACAAATAGCTTTAAACATTGAAATAGAGTTTTACCATTTAAATAATTATAGAAAGTTCTTGCAACCAATAGAATGTTATGTTTATGGGGGATATAACCATCCCAGCTCTGCAGATTTTGCTACAAAGAGACAGAATCATTAGATCACTTGTTTTGGTACTGCCCAAGTGTAGCTTGTTTCTGGTCACATGTTCAGGAATGGCTGAAGAACTGCATCATTTACCTGGAGCTAACTCTGCAAATAGCACTGCTGGGTGACTTGAAAAGCCATAGTCAATTGACCAATAATATTATAATAATCTTAGTCAAATGTTCATCTTTAATTTACAACCTGTAGAAACTATGAGTGAGGATAGAAAGGTTCAGAACTTTTGTGAAACATTACAACAGAGTTGAAAAATGTATAGCAATTAGAAATCAAAACTGGATGGATTTTAGAGATAGATGGGAGGAGTTGAGGGTAGCTGAAGGGTGGGAATGAAAACAAATTTAAAAAAATATAACTAATGTAAAATGTACTGTGTCCGTAAATTGTGTATAGTGTGTATAATCTGGAAGTAGAAGCCTAAGTATTGTTATTTATTAGTTTACTCCAATTAGTGGAGAGGTGTTAGGGTTAGGGGAAAATAATAAAGAAGGAAAACATATATTTTTCAATATGTAATAAATATATGGGGGATTGGAAATGATGCAGACAGTGACATTGATAGAACCCACAAGCTATCAACCCCCTAAAAAAAAGTTTTGAAAAAGTGCTTTAAAAACAAAAGTTATCATAAACCTTGCGTGAGGTTCTTACAGAGTTGTTTTATTAACTGTAATCTGGAACTGAGAGTGTTGTGATAGAACAGCTTATTATTTGCATTGAGCAGATGTAGAGCTGTGGCAGTCATGACATTCTGTCAGCTGGTGATTGTCATGCAAATAACTGCCGGTCTCACGGTAATTGATCAACAATTAACATAAATATGTTAAGTATCTCCGGCTTCCACTCATAGCCTACTAGCCACTGATGCAGACCTTTGAACATCTACATTTAAATAATCTGTATGTGAACAATTTTTGGGAAAATGATTTGTGTCATGTACAAAGTAGATGTATTGCTGGCCTTGTCTGATTTTTGGAACGTCTGAGCTTTGGGCCAAAGTGGGGTACAGTGAACTGAAGAACATTGAGCATTCAGCAGGCAACATATACATGCCCACATCGGATTCAAGCTTCTGGGAAAAAGCTGCATCCATCATGACGAAGGTCTGCGTATTCAAACTGCGCGACACAACGAGAAAGTTGGAAGAAACAGGGATGTTCTCAAGCGGCTTATCAACACCACTGCGTTTTGGGGTATGCAATACTTTGCTTTTAGAGGACACTATGAGAGGGAAAGTTCCGCCAACAAGGGAAACTACAATGAGCTTGCAGGGGTAATTGCGCGTAATAATACTTACTTGCTGAACATATCGAACTTTCGACTGTGTTTTCTGGGATGTTGAAATCAATTCCGAATGATTTGATAGCTTCCATCGCATCATCCATTAAAAGTTAGATTAAAGAGAGGTTGACCCAGCAAAAATGTTCATGTGCGCTCAAGTAGGCTTTCCACTTTCCTCCGGTATTTATTTAGTAAAGATGAAAACACACTCCGGACAGACACAAGCAAAAACTCATGATATAAATGTGGCAGCAGCCTAGGCTACACCTAAACATTAGAGATCTGACATGCTGTATGGGATGAAAACTAGACCATTTTTCAGTCTGATCAACTGTAGGCTACTAATAAGAGCAGATGCATACAGCCTATGTGCGCTGTCCATTTGGTCAGGGTGAAATAATTGGTAACGTTATGCATTTATAGTCCATTTGTGTGTCAGGAGGAAATGTGAATGCGATCAAATTTGGTTTATATTAACACCTAAACATTAGAGATCTGACATGCTGTATGGGATGAAAACTAGACAATTTTTCAGTCTGATCAACTGTAGGCTACTAATAAGAGCAGATGCATACAGCCTATGTGCGCTGTCCATTTGGTCAGGGTGAAATAATTGGTAACGTTATGCATTTATAGTCCATTTGTGTGTCAGGAGGAAATGTGAATGCGATCAAATTTGGTTTATATTAAAAATTGGGCTGGCTAGGCTGCCTATACGTTTTCAATCCAACATTATTAACTGGAATTAATCAATCAACATAATAGTGATGTGAGTAAAGTCCTACAATTGCATAGAACTGTATGATGCAAACATGCATAAAGCAAGCTCAGCCCTGTGAGTTATATTGTCTATCAGTTGTTGTGTCTGTGTCTGGGTAGAGGAAATCCCCCTCCTAATCTAGTCTAAATATAATGAATATGAACAAGTATAAGGTAGCTGCAGTTTGACAGTGTTATCATCCCCAGGGCCAGGATTTTTTGTTCAGTGTTTTAAAACCATGTGTCCTGATTAGGAAAAACTGGTCCCATCATACTCCTTATAAAAACCTTTTTATAACTGATTAATCACTGTCATACCTTATAGGGTCCGGAGTTTTCCTGGTTAGGTTAACATGTCAGGAAAAACTCCGGACCCCAGGGGGTAAATATTGCCCCCCACTCTGGGACCTATGGTGCCACCAGTCTGCTTGCAGTTGTCAGTTATCATCAGGTATGTGGATGGTCAGGGCGCTATTCACAAATGTTTCTTGGGATACTTTGATGTGTATAGTGGGCGAGATGCCAACTCTGTGTTTAACTTCACGAAGAAACTTGTCCAAACCTGTGATGGCGCAGCTGTAATGGAATGAATCTGATATTTGTATTTCCAGCTAAGTCCCCTCCTGTTCCCTGATTAAGAGGGGATGACCACTCCATTCCACTACCATTGTCAACTCCGTCCTGACATGAACTGAAGCCACGTCTCATGTGCCCGCTCATCTACTGGCACATTGAATGTTTCCTCTGTTAACACTGTGAGTACCCCTATCAATTTTCTCTCTTTACTCTATGTAGAGTCAATCACATACACAAACACAATTACATTACTACACATAAATGATTTTACTCCTTGCTTGGACTAAGTCATTCTTAGCTCTTTGGTCAAACTGCGTAGTGTGTTATTGTTTTTTGTCTTCCCAGACAAATCCTGTCCTGCACTGAAGTCAAGCCTTTGAACACCTCAACTCATGCCTCATACCCTCATTCAGTCACTGCTGTGATCCCTTCCAAACACTGTGTAAGTAGCCCTCTCACTCCCATTCCCCATAATATTGTACTAGAAATGTCTTTATTAAATGCTTTAGGTTAAAATAATTACTATTTGACAATTTTTGAAACACACTTTGACATCTCTGTGCGTTCAGCGCCTATACCGTGGGTCTCCCATCCTCCTACATTTTGCAAGTCACCAGCCCCCTCTGCTCCCTACCTGTTCATGCATGCCACCGCTGATACCATTGTCACTTCTGACCAATACAAGATAGCCCGACAAAAACAGGGGGATACGCCTGAGTGCCAAATACTCCGGGTAGTTGACATGCAGTGCACTCCGCACCAGTGCCCATACCCGCTGAATTGCGGGATACAACTCAGCCAATGGGAGCCCCGTCACAATAGCAGAGGGTCCCAACATTGGGTCATGGCTCGTAGGCTTTGCTAAACATAAATAGTTAATTGAAACAGGTCTATATATAATCTCAGTTATGATGACTCCATATCCTCCAAAATGCATGGCCATCCACCAGAGATGATTAAAAACAGGTCCCAATGACCAAAGACAGGGGAATTAACTAAAAGTCTTTAATTATATTTCATGGACATTAATCACACTGAGAGATGAGGTTAGTTTCCTGCCCTTCTTAATCATTGTCATTGAGTGACCAAGAACAGCCTGAATATACTTTACTCTATAGGTCTATACTGTATGGTGCCTGTCTCGATAGACAGGGTACCAGCAGAACACCAGCCATGTACCAGACCCATCAAAGTCTACTCAGTAGACATACTTTTAAGGGATGTTCTTTACCGAGTTACAAAGATGCTTTAGGTCATAACACAATTCAAGACAGTGAAACTCAAGTGTTGTTGTCTTTCTACAGAGTTGTTTTGTCTACACTTTGTAATAACCATCCCTTCACATTGTCCTCAGGAGATAGCTATGGCCGAATGTATTCTTTTGAGCTGTATGCTTTATCAGGATATACTGAATATTGTGTTTTACAATGTAATGTGTTTGGCTTTGGGTATGCTTTAGGTAAGAAATTGATTCCACCTTGAGATCTCTTTGTCCTTACAAATTTGATTGTGTAATTGCAGGAGCTTTGTTCCTATTTATAGAACAGAGTTTTATGAATGCCTCTGATATTGTGAGCCAACCACTTTCAGTGTGGTAGTTTAAAGGTGTTTATGAAATCCTTTCAAAGATCWTATAATAGCAAATAATCAGAGGTTTCATCAAGTTAGATCGCTTCTGTCAATATACAACATACAATCAACTGTGAAACTTTTTTTGGGGGCTTGAAATAGGTTTTTCTAGGTGCTCTCTCAGCATGAGATACATACAGTATTGTCTCTCTGATGAATACATGTATGAACTTCTTTCCTCATGTACTCCAGTCTCTAATTAGTCCTGATTAACTTATATTGGAGTCAATTAATGAGCCTCTCCCATTCCCAGCTGAATGTATTGCCCCCCTAACCAGCAGTGACACACAGGCATATCCTCCGCCTCAAGGCATAACCATCTCATTACCTCAACTGGCATACACACCGTCACCAGGATTAATCCTCTCTGGCATCAGCAAAGCGCTGCTGAGGGACACTGCCGTGGACTCCCTTCACTCTTTATAGCACGCATATATCATTACTGATGTGCTGTAAATTACAAGGCAAGTTCCTATAGGTCTAACTCTTGATGTATCGCGTTTGTAAGTAAAAGCTACCTGTTATCAGATCAGAGGATGTTATTGATTAATGGATTCGTTTAGTTGTGATTAATAAGTGAAAGAGAGTGGGTGTAAGAGTAGATGTGTTAACAATTTAAGTATGTTTTTCTTTTTTTCTTCTCTGCCTAGAAGGCCTTCATCCCGGAGTCGCCTCTTCACTGTTGGCATTGAGACTGGTGTTTTGCGTGTACTATTTAATGAAGCTGCCAGTTGAGGACTTGTGAGGCATCTGTTTCTCAAACTAGACACTCTAATGTACTTGTCCTCTTGCTCAGTTGTGCACCAGGGCCTCCCACTCCTCTTTCTATTCTGGTTAGAGCCAGTTTGCGCTGTTCTGTGAAGGGAGTAGTACACAGACTTGTACGAGATCTTCAGTTTCTTGGCAATTTTTCACATGGAATAGCATCATTTCTCAGAACAAGAATAGATTGACGAGTTTCAGGATAACGTTCTTTGTTTCTGGCCATTTTGAGCCTGTAATCGAACCCACAAATGGTGATGCTCCAGATTCTCAACTAGTCTAAAGAAGGCCAGTTTAATTGCTTCTTTAATCAGAACAACAGTTTTCAGCTGTGTTAACATAATTAAAAAAGGGTTTTATAATGATCAATTAGCCTTTTAAAATTATAAACTTGGAAAAAGGCTAACACAATGTGCCATTAGAACACAGGAGTGATGGTTGCTGATAATGTGGCTCTGTATGCCTATGTAGATATTCCATTAACAATTTGCCGTTTCCAGCTACAATAGTCATTTACAACATTAACAATGTCTACACTGTATTTCTGATCAATTTTATGTTATTTTAATGGACAATTTTTTTGGCCTTTCTTTCAAAAACAAGGGCATTTCTAAGTGACCCCAAACTTTTGAACGGTAGTGTAGATATCTGAGGACTAATACAGTACTGGTCATCGTCAAACTATATTGGGTTAAATAGTGAGCTATAATAGCTCACCAATATTAGTTGTACATTTTCAGATTAATTCAGAGATTCTCCCTATAGTTATTAAATCCCAGCAGGGTAGGCCTACAGACCACCTGAACTCCATTAACATTAATCACATTCTCCTCTCTCCTTCTCCACCCAGTGTTCTGTCTTTCTCTCACACGTTGTTATAAAAAAAAAACACCTGAAACACCTGAAGCCATAATCATAATGCCTAATTCTCAAAAAGAAATATGTATATTTTTCTGCATAGGTTATCTAAGCATACCTTCACCATCACCGGCAGCTAATATAAAATAAAACGTTGTGTTTGTCTCTCTACACTCTCACTCCTCTTCTACTGACGGTACTGCACACACTAGAGTATCTAGTGTCCTGCCTAGGCATCTCTTTCCTCCATGCACCTTTTGAAGGAACCACTTACTATCACTACTCAGGATATGACCCAGATGCAGACACGGGAGGCACATAGTACAGTTCTCAGATGATTTATTTAAAACACGGGGCAGGCAAAGGGCAGAGGTTCGTGATCAGGTCAGAGTCAGGCAGGTACAGGACGGCAGGCAGGCTCGGGGTCAGGGCAGGCAGAATGGTCAGAACCGGGAAAAACTAGGAAACATAACTAGAGAAACAGGAATGTGGGAAAGAACGCTGGTAAGACCTGACAAAACAAACTAGCAACAGACAAGCATAGAACACGGGTATAAATACACAGGGGGTAATGGGAAGATGGGCGACACCTGGAGGGGGGTGGAGAGGTGGAGACAAGCACACATGTGAAACAGACCAGGGTGTGACACTTACTAGGGAGAATGGGGGCGTGGACTCTTTGCCTGGTCTAGTTAGTTTGCCCCCTCTGCAAAATACAGCTGACAGATATTTTTATAAATAAATGTGATGAAATGTGAGCTTTAAAACAACAGAACAAATCTTGTGTGTGTGTGTGTGTGTGTGTGTGTTGTGTGTGTGTGTGTGTGTGTGTGTGTGTGTGTGTGTTGTGTGTGGTGTGTGTGTGTGTTTGTGTGTGTGTGTGTGTGTGTGTGTGTGTGTGTGTGTGTGTGCGTGAGAAATCCATTACACTATCAAAAGTGAAAATGTATGTATTCACCTCCATATTCAATTAGTCACGCAGGAACAACTACAGTAAAACATTTGAACAGCTACAATATATTTTTTTCAGTCAGCCATTTTCACCGTGGCAGATTTCCCCCCATCTCCATGACTGATACAGTGTTATGGCAGACTGAAATTGGAGATCAAAATGAGCGCTGGAGACCAAAACTGTAAGTCATCCTCAGTAGTGAGATCTATAATAGCGCGGCTCATCAGTAAAAAGCTCTAATCACCTCTCTCATCAGAGCTGCTCCACCCGCCACTGAGGCTGCTGCTGCCACCGCCACAATTCAATTTAATTTGGGTCATTGCAAATGACACAAACTCGTCCATGTCAGAGAACTTTTTAATGTCTTGAATTTCATTTCAAACAGAAGTTATTATCGCTGTTTTAATGAACAGACTGGGCTGGGCCGGTGGTGAGTAGCAGTGGGGGCAAGGCTAATTTTGAGATGACAATAAATCGTTATGTGAACATCCTGTGTGTTAAGAACTGACTTTGTATGTGATAAATGCAGCATTTCATACTGTAGCAAAGTGCAATTTTAATGTCATATGTTTTTTCAAGGGCCCCAGGACCAGTGGAAGTAAAATAGCCCCATGACATCAAAGATCCATTACCATATTTTACAGTAGGTATGGGGTTATTGTCTGCTTATGCATTCTTATTTTGACAATAGAGCTCTTTGGCCACGCATATCAGTGGTGGTTTTGGAGTTGAAATAAGGATGCATAAGCAGAAAATATACTTACTGTAAAATATGGTGGTGGATCCTTGATGTTATGGGGCTATTTTGCTTCCACTAGTCCTGGGGCCATTGTTAAGGACAACGACATCATGAACTTTACCCAGTACCAGGACATGTTAGCCAAAAACCTGGCTGCCATTGGTGAAACTTGGCTGCAAGTGGATCTTCCAGCAAGACAATAAGCCCAAGCACATATCAAAAACTACAAATTGACCACAAAATCGACATTTTTCGGACTTGCACCCCATTGAAAACCTGTGATTTGAATATCAAGGGTCTGGAAAGACTCTGTATTGATGAATGCATGGTCTAATATCCCTCGCAGTGTATTCTCCAATTTCATAAAGTGAGGTTAACAAGTCATAGTCACACAAGTCATAAACTGTTCTCTCTGTTGTCACAAGGCAAGTGGTACCAGAGTGACAAGTCAAGGTCCAAAAGGCTCCTTAACAGCTTCTACCCCCAAGCCATAAGACTGCTGAACAATTAATCAAATGGCCACCTGGACTGTTTGCATAGTTTTTACTTCAGTTTATTTTGTAAGGAATACCTAGGATAAAGTAATCCTCCTAACCCCACCCCTCCCCCTTAAAAGAGTTAGATGCACTATTGTAAAGTGGTTGTTCCACTGGATTTCATAAGGTGAATGCACCAATTTGTAAGTCGCTCTGGATAAGAGCGTCTGCTAAATGACTTAAATGTAAATGTAAATGTAAATATTTTCTCAACTACATTTTCTTAAAACGGCATTGTTGGTTAAGGGCTTGTAAGTAAGCATTTCACGGTAAGGTCTAAACCTGTTTTATTCGGCGCATGTGACATTTGATAGGTATTGAAAACGGGTGCCTATATTTTTGAGAAAAATAAATATCACTTGTTAAACAACATCTTTTTCTCTGAACAATTGTATTAGCATAAAATAATGGACTAAATATATATATTTTTAAGAATACTATATGGCTCAGTATTTGTATTATATGTTTTATACAGTATTTTTCACTTCAAGAGTGCCAATAATTTTGGACCTGACTATTTCCTCTTTGGGGATCTAGTGATTCGTGTGGAACATCCTGGGCCCAGGCCTGGACTCCAATAAGCCCCCCCCCCCCATCATCATGACCTCACATCAACTACACACTACTTTAGAAGTGGAACAGTAGAGTTAACCCCTAGTACCACCCCTTGTACCATGGTGAAATTACAATCAGGCCCACACAGCTTGTTCGATCCAAGCTTGTTCCCTCTTTTATACACAGAAAACACACACACACAAAGACCACTCAAACATCCTTTAGTCTCCACAGTTGTTCCTTAATTCAACATAAAGCTTGTTTCTGTTTACATTACTCTGAAGACACAGACCTACTGAGCAGAAAACACCAATTCATCTGTGGTGTGATATCCCTCTGATTGACCTCCAAAGTAAATATTTGTACTGTAGGACTAAGCTTTTCCTATCAAACAAGTACTTCACGATAAACAACATGGGGGGACAATTTTGCCCCAATCACTGTGTTTCCCTAATTCAACTTAAAGGTGTAATCATCTGGAGTGTATCAACACTATGTGTTCTCTCCATGGTGCTCAGTGGGAAGGTGAAAATGAATGGGCACAGAGCAGAAAAAGCCTCTCGAGTTCTTTGATTAGACAGGCTGTAATTGCGTGATAAGTTTTCTGCGGCTGATAGATAAGACTTGGAGTAACAGCTGGAGGATCGTTGTATTTTTTCAATTATATTTTCGGTTTATAGAAGTGTTGGTAAAAATGTGAGTTTGTTGTTGAGTTTTGTGTTTTACCTGGTAGCACAGGCTGATCTTCGATATGTGCTTACAGAAGCAAAGGGTTTTCTGGAGCTCTGGTATTAACTTGAAATTAGAAAATTCTGCCATGCATCACCTTGAAGGCCTGATTGGTGGAGGATGCTTTAGATTGGTGGTCAGGCACCAAATAACAACACATTTTTGTTGATTAAAAGTTCACATTTTCAGTGTTGTCGATGATAAATATAATTACACATGATTCTGCAGATGAGGAACAGTTTAATTTGCTGAAAATCGTCTGCCTGTTCCAGAGCTGAGAAACAATCAGGCCAAGGTGGACAGCGAGAACAGGGAACAGGGTAGCCTTTAAGAAAAAGGTCTCATGCTCAATAAAGCATGTCCTGCTGAGGCAGAAAACTAATTGTTGAATAACCACACTGTGGACAGTCTCTAGTGGCTGGCGATCTCATGCATTTGTAAGAAATAATTCAATAAAATTAAGGAATGGAGGTTCAGGAAGCTAAATTCAACATGAAAACAATGTCACATTTTGGTTTTAGTTGTCACCCAAATATCTATCACTGTGCTTTCAAACGTTTAAAAGCACAGTAAAGTTCAAATGGGAATACAATGTCAGATATTTTGTTAATTTATACAACAGATTAAGGTGTTACTTATCATTGTGCTTCATCTAAATAGCAGAATAAAATGACCTAGATTGCAGTTGAGATTACATTGAAACCACATGGTGCAAGTGATCAATGCAGTTCGGGCTCTCCACAGACCTGCAACAACCTATGCATGCTATCTTGAACATGCACACTTTATATGATTACATAAGAACACATTTATAGTTATAGTAACCTCAATTACTCATGTTAAGGTTGAATGTTAAGTTAGTTTGTAAGATGGCCTTAAGTTTAGGCTATTTACTGTATTACAAAAGTAATATTGAATTGTCTTTGGTTGACAACACAACCAAATATTAACATTTAAAGAAGATGTATCTACTGCATGGATAGTTCCATCTGAGACACTGGCTTAGTCCCATTCTTTAATTCTTTCTTTTATTTTGGGTTGAGTTGGGGAAGTGAATCCAACATATAATTTGTTAATTTATCAACAAGTTAATAGGCTGTTTATTGTATTTCAAAAGTGATATTGAATTGTTTTTGGTCATTAATTGTGTTTGGAGATGTATCTTATGCTTGGATAATTCCATCTGTGTCACTGGCTGGCTTTAATTCTAGGTTGTCTACAAATTAATAATTTATATGATGTTGGATTCACGTCTTCATCTCAACCCCACAAAATAAGTTAAACTATAGGACTAAATCAAATCAAACTTTAAATGCGCTTTAAATAAAGTTCAATTTGATTAAATCCTATTCTTTAACTTCGATTTTGGTTGAGATGGAGACGTGAATCCAACATATCAATTATTAACTTGAAAAAACAAACTGTAATTAAAGCCAGACTATGTCAGTGGCACAATGGAACTGTGCAAGCAGAAGATACTGTACATCTCCTTCAAATGTTGATATTTGGTTGCGTTGACCACCAAATACAATTCAATATCACTAAATATAATTACATTTCAAATCAACTGGAGCTTGAAGTCATAGGCCAACAGCACATTCGGAAGGTATTCAGATCCCTTCTCTTTTTCCACATTCTGTTACGTTACAGCGTTATTCCAAAATGCATTAAATAAAACAAAATCTTCATCAATCTACACACAATACCCCATAATGACAACATGAAAACAGGTTTTTAGTATTTTTGCAAATGTATTACAAATTAAAAACAAATACCTTATTTGCATAAGCATTCAGACCCTTTGCTATGAGACTCGAAATTGAGCTCAGGTGCATCCTGTTTCCATTGACCATCCTTGAGATGTTTCTACAACTTGATTGGAGTACATCTTTCAGTAAATTCAATTGATTGGACATGATTTGGAAAGGCCCACACCTGTCTATATAATGTCCCTAAGCTGACAGTGCAGGTTAGAGCAAAATCCAAGCCATGAGGTCGAAGGAATTGTCCATAGAGCTCCGAGACAGGATTGTGTTGAGGCACAGATCTGGGGAAGGGTGCCAAAACATTTCTGAAATACCATCCAATCTGACAGAACTTGAGAGGATCTGTAGAGAAGAATGGGAGAAACTCTCCAAATACAGGCGTACCAAGCTTGTAGCATCATACCAAAGAAGACTGAAGCCTGTAATCGCTGCCAAAGGTGCTTCAAGTACTGAGTAAAGGGTCTGAATACTTATGTAAATGTCATATTTCAGTATTGTATTTTTAATAAATGTGCAAAAATGTCTAAACCTGTTTTTGCTTTGTCATTATTGGGTATTGTGTGTAGATTGGCACAGCAGCCAATCCCTAGTGGCGCAGAGGTCTAAAGCACTGTATCTCAGCGATAGAGTCGTCACCACCGACCCTGGTTCGATCCCGGGCTGTATCACAACCGGCTGGGATCGGGAGTCACATAGGGCAGCGCACAATTGGCCCAGTGTTGTCTGGGTTAGGGGAGGGTTTGGCCAGGGTAGGCCTTCATTGTAAATAAGAATTTGTTCTTAACTGACTTGCCTAGTTAAATAAAGGTTAAATAAATAAACAATTTGAGAATTTTTGATGTTGTTTTTACAAGGTAATAGAAACTGACCACAGTACTTAAGTCTTTCTCCAATGTATGTGCAATGACATAATCCACAGACTGTTGGTACATTAGGTGAGGAGTTGGAGCTTAAAAGCCCTAAAAAGGCATAGCGCTTCAAAGTACAAAGAAGTACTTGGCTTAATTTTTTTGTGTGTTCTCTGTTAAAAATGTCTGCTCAGTCAACATGCTCACATGCTCTACACTGAGTGTACAAAACATTATGAAGACCTGCTCTTTCCATGATATAGAATGACCAGGGGAATCCAGCCGAAAGTTATGATCCCTTATTGATGTCACTTGTTAAATCCACTTTAATCAGCATAGATTTTTTAAATGTTTTATTTATTTCACCTTTATTTAATCAGGTAGGCTAGTTGAGAACAAGTTCTCGTTTGCAACTGCGACCTGGCCAAGATAAAGCAAAGCAGTTCGTCACATACAACAACACAGAGTTATACATGGCATAAACAAACATACAATCAATAATACAGTAGAAAAATATATATACAGCATGTGCAAATGAGGTAGGATAAGAGAGGTAAGGCAATAAATAGGCCATGGTGGTGAAGTAATTACAATACAGCAATTAAACACTGGGCTTTACCTAGCAGAGACTTGTTGATGACCTGGAGCCAGTGGGTTTGGCGACGAGTATGAAGCGAGGGCCAGCCAACGAGAGCGTACAGATCGCAGTGGTGGGTAATATATGGGGCTTTGGTGCCAAAACGGATGGCACTGTGATAGACTGCATCCAATTTGTTGAGTAGAGTGTTGGAGGCTATTTTGTAAATGACATCGCCGAAGTTGAGGATCGGTAGGACAGTCAGTTTTACGAGGGTATGTTTGGCAGCATGAGTGAAGGATGCTTTGTTGTAGAATAGGAAGCCGATTCTAGATTTAATTTTGGATTGGAGATGTTTAATGTGAGTCTGGAAGGAGAGTTTACAGTCTAACCAGACACCTAGGTATTTGTAGTTGTCAACATATTCTAAGTCAGCACCGTCCAGAGTAGTAATGCTGGACGGGCGGGCGGGCAGGTGCGGGCAGCGATCGGTTGAAGAGAATGTATTTAGTTTTACTTGCATTAAAGAGCAGTTGGAGGCCACGGAAGTAGAGTTGTATGGCATTGAAGCTCGCCTGGAGGTTAGTTAACACAGTGTCCAAAGAAGGGCCAGAGGTATACAGAATGGTGTCGTCTGCGTAGAGGTGGATCAAAGAATCACCAGCAGCAAGAGCGACATCATTGATGTATACAGAGAAGAGAGTCGGCCCGAGAATTGAACCCTGTGGCACCCCCATAGAGACTGCCAGAGGTCCGGACAACAGGCCCTCCGATTTGACATACTGAACTCTATCGGAGAAGTAGTTGGTGAACCAGGCGAGGCAGTCATTTGAAAAACCAAGGCTGGTGAGTCTGCCAATAAGAATGTTGTGATTGACAGAGTCGAAAGCCTTAGCCAGGTCGATGAATACGGCTGCACAGTAATGTCTCTTATCGATGGCGGTTATGATATCATTTAGGACCTTGTGCGTGGCTGAGGTGCACCCATGACCAGCTCTGAAACCAGATTGCATAGCGGAGAAGGTACGGTGGGATTCGACATGGTCGGTAATCTGTTTGTTAACTTGGCTTTCAAAAACCTTAGAAAGGCAGGGTAGAATAGACATAGGTCTGTAGCAGTTTGGGTCTAGAGTGTCTCCCCCTTTGAAGAGGGGGGTGACCGCGGCAGCTTTCCAATCTATGGGAATATCAGACGATACGAAAGAGAGGTTGAACAGGCTAGTAATAGGGGTTGCAACAATTTAGGCAGATAATTTTAGAGAGGGTCCAGATTGTCTAGCCTGACTGATTTGTGGGGGTCCAGATTTTGCAGCCCAAAAATATGAAGGGGAGGAGACAGGTTAACTTCTTTCAGCTAGGGGGCTATTTTTATGTTTGGAAAAATAACGTTCCCAAGGTAAACGGACTATTTCTCAGGTCCAGATGCTAGAATATGCATGTAATTGACATATTAGGATAGAAAACACTCTAAAGTTTCCAAAACTGTCAAAATATTGTCTATGAGTATAACACAACTGATTTTGCAGGCGAAATCCTGAGGAAATCCAACCCGGAAGTGCCTTTTAATTGGAAAAATCCCTGTTCCGTTGCCTGCCCCTCCTCCATTTAACTTCTTGGAACTATAGGGGGTGCTGTTCCGCATTAGCATATTTGTGTCTCCAAATTAAACTGCCTCGTGCTAAATTCTTGATCGTACAATATGCATATTATTGTTATTATTGGATAGAAAACACCTTCTAGTTTCTATAGAAGTTGGAATTTTGTCTCTGAGTGGTACAGAACATTTCTACAGCACTTTTCATGACAGGGTTCAGATTTCAGAAATTTTTACCTCTGATCTGGAGTCTGTTTTTAGGCGACTGTGAATGCTATGAAGAAACCGACACTGCCTACGTCTTCCTCTGGGTGTCTGTACGTCATCACGTTTTAATGGAATCGATGGGACATTCACAGCCATTATAAAAGACCAAAATGTATAGAGACCGCCCTTTCTCGTCGTGCGCCTGAAGCGTGAAGGCCATCGGACTTGCCTCGTTCCAAATCGTTGTCTAACCAGCAATATTTCTCCGGTCATGTTTTCAGTCGTTATAGTTGTTAAAAACATCATAATGTAGTTAATTTGAACCGTTTTATAGCAATTTATATCCGTTTAGTGCGATTTTGAGGAATTTATTTGTTGTGCACTCTGAAAGTTTGGACACGTTTTGGGTCCCGTTCGATCGTTAGTGGATATTTCGAAGGACAGAGGACATCTATCGACCAAAAGACGTTTATAACATAGAAAGGATACATTGCCAGAATCTGATGGAAGAACAGCTCAAAGTAAGCAATATTTAATATGATAAATCGTGTTTCTGTCGAATATTTTAAACGCATATTTCGCCATTTTGTTTGGTATAGCTTCACTTGGCGACCCTGTATTGAAAAGTAAGGATAATTTTAAAAATGTAAATCAGCGGTTGCATTAAGAACTAATTTGTTTTTTCGATTGCTGTCAACCTGTATTTTTTAGTCAAGTATATGATTAGCTTTCAATTAAACTAGATCACTCTGATAGATGACGTCAGACATATTGAGCTTGATTTCCTAGTATTTTATTGTGTAACCACGGTTTTGTATGGCTAAATATGCACCTTTTCGAACAAACTGTATATGTATATTGTAAAAATGATGTTACAGGAGTGTCATCGGAAGAATTCTGAGAAGGTTAGTGAAAAAATTAACGCTTAGAAAATCTGAAATATGGTCTGAAATCACAAGAACTGGGTCTTTCCATTGCTATGCTTTGTCTATTTTTATGAAATGTTTTTATGATGAGTAAATTGGTCATACACGTTGCTCTCTATAGTAAATTCTAGTCGTCTTGTGATGGTCGGTGCAATTGTAAACTGTGATTTCTACCTGAAATATGCAGGTAGGGTATGCATATTTATGGGAACTATAGTTGAAAAATACAGGGTTGACAGCAATCGAAAGACAAATTAGTTCTTAATGCAACCGCTGATTTACATTTTTAAAATTATCCTTACTTTTCAATACAGGGTTCGCCAAGTGAAGCTATACCAAACAAAATGGCGAAATATGCGTTTAAAATATTTCGACAGAAACACGATTTATCATATTAAATATTGCTTACTTTGAGCTGTTCTTCCATCAGTTCTTGGGCAATGTATCCTTTCTATGTTATAAACGTCTTTTGGTCGATAGATGTCCTCTGTCCTTCGAAATATCCACTAACGATCGAACGGGACCCCAAAACGTGTCCAAACTTTCAGAGTGCACAACAAGAAATTCCTCAAAATCGCACTAAACGGATATAAATTGCTATAAAACGGTTCAAATTAACTACATTATGATGTTTTTAACAACTATAACGACTGAAAACATGACCGGAGAAATTTGCTGGTTAGACAACGATTTGGAACGAGGCAAGTCCGATGGCCTTCACGCTTCAGGCGCACGACGAGAAAGGGCGGTCCCTAAACATTTTGTGGTTTTTAATGGCTGGGATTGTGCAATAGATTTCATTCAAAACGTGATGACGTACAGACACCCAGAGGAAGACGTAGGCAGTGTCGGTTTCTTCATAGCATTCACTGTCGCCTTAAAAACAGACCCCAGATCAGGGGTAAAAATTTCTGAAATCTGAACCCTGTCATGAAAGTGCTGTAGAAATTGTTCTGTACCACTCATGAACAATTCCAACTTCTATAGAAACTAGAAGGTGTTTTCTATCCAATAATAACAATAATATGCATATTGTACGATCAAGAATTTAGCACGAGGCAGTTTAATTTGGAGACCCAAATATGCTAATGCGGAACAGCACCCCCTATAGTTGCAAGAAGTTAAAGGGGTATCAACCAGATTCCTTTTCCAATGGCTTCCTCAGGCTGTGACCAGGCTTTAGACATAGTTTCAAGCTTTTATTTTGAAAAATGAGCGAGATTTTTCAAACTGCGTCAGGTGTCCTTTGATTAGTTCCTGCGCGCGAGAGATGTAGCTCGACATTTTCATCCTCTGTAGTATTGAATAGGTTACCGTCCGGTTGAAATATTATCGATTATGTATGTTAAAAACAACCTGAGGATTGATTATAAAAACTTTTGACATGTTTCTACGAACATTACGGATACTTTTTGGAATTTTCGTCTGCCTTTCAGGACCGGAACGAGCCTGTGGTTTTCTGAACATAACGCGCAAACCAAATGGCGGTTTTTGGTTATAAAACTAATCTTTATCGAACAAAAATAACATTTATTGTGTAACTGGGAGTCTCGTGAGTGCAAACATCCGAAGATTATCAAAGGTAAGCGATTAATTTTATTGCTTTTCTGACTTTCGTGACCAAGCTAATTTGGGGCTAGCTTTTCTTACTGTTTTGTCTAGTGATTGATAAACTCACAAACGCTTGGATTGCTTTCGCTGTAAAGCATATTTTCAAAATCTGACACGATAGGTGGATTAAGAACAAGCTAAGCTGTGTTTTGGTATATTTCACTTGTGATTTCATGATTATAAATATTTTTTGTATTATTTTTGAATTTGGCGCTCTGCAATTCAGCGGTTGTTTACGAAAATGATCCCGCTAAAGGGATCCGTGTTAAAAGATGGATTTTTCTGGAGTTCCTTCACCTCGAATGGACTGGGAGTCTACAAACTTACCCGATGCATGGCATAAGTACAAACAGCATGTGGAGCTAATGTTCACGGGTCCTCTGAAGGAAAGAGGAGAAGAGGAAAAGTGTAGCTACCTGCTCCTCTGGATCGGTGAAAAAGGGAGAGATATTTACAACACATGGACACTTACCGAGGTTGAATCAAAGGTACTGAAAACATACTACGATCGTTTTGAAGCATATGTTGTGCCGAAGACCAATACGATTTTCACTAGGTACAAATTCCATGAGAAAGTACAGGGAGCTAGCGAGTCTTTTGAACAGTTTGTGATAGAGCTGCGTCTGCTTGTGAAAGACTGTGATTATGCAAACAAGGATGAGATGGTCAGGGACCGTATTGTATTTGGAATACACTCACCGCGAGTGAGAGAGAAACTTTTGAATGTTGGGTCTGAGGTAACGCTGGACAACGCTATCGACATAGCCAGATCTCACGAGCTAGCACTGGCTCAGACGAAAACCATCACGTGAACAAGCAGTGCACGCAGTCAGGCAGACATCAAAGCACACCTCCGGTGCATAGAGAGCGCGTTTTAGAATGGAGAGAGACATAACTCCAAAACAGAGCGACACAGACTCAAAACGCCCCAAAACATGTGGATATTGTGGATACAAAGTGCATGGCGAACAAGGAAATTGCCCAGCTAAAGGCAAGCTGTGTACTAAATGTGGAAAATGGAATCACTTTGCAAAAGTGTGCAGAGCTTACAGTGTAAAAACAGTACACACAGTGAGTAAAGATGAAATGTCAATCAAAGAGTCAAACGCTGATGAACTGTTTATTGATTCAGTGACACAGAAAAGTAAAATATCAGAGACAGAGCAAGCCTTTGCTGACATTGAGATAGGAACACAAGGCACAGAGCTAAAGTTCAAACTAGACACTGGTGCACAAGTAAACATTATTCCTCTGAATAAGTTCCACAGCTTGACATCTGAATGCGAGCTACAGCCATGCCGACTGACTGGTTATGGTGGTGAACAGCTCCCAGTAAAAGGCACATGCACTTTCAAATGCAAAATACCAGGAAAGTGGCATGATGTTGGACTTTTACGTTGTTGACACTAGAGCACCTGCAGTGCTAGGTCTTAAAGCATGTTTAGACATGGACCTCATCAAGCTAGTTTTATCAGTGACAGCACCAGTAGAGACAGAAAATGTACTGGAGGAGTTTGCTGATGTTTTTATAGGAATAGGATTATCGCCAGGAGAATGTACCATTCACCTTGACCCAGACGCAACCCCTGTGGTCTACCCACCGAGAAAGATTTCCCTTGCTCTCCGTGCCCGTCTGAAGAAAGAGTTGGAGAGCATGGAGCAATCTGACATAGTCACCAAGGTTACAGAACCGACTGACTGGGTAAACTCGTTAGTGGTGGTGGAGAAACCACGCACAGGCAAGCTCCGAGTATGCCTCGACCCAAGAGACTTGAACAAGGCTATCAAACGCCCCCATTATCCTTTACCGACGCTAGATGGCATCACACACAAGCTAGCGGGAGCACACTACTTCAGGGTCATGGACGCTAGATCAGGCTACTGGGCTATCAAGCTCACAGAAAAGTAATCTAAGCTCACAACATTCAACACACCGTTTGGACGCTACAGGTTCCGTCGCCTACCTTTTGGGATTATCTCAGCCCAAGACGAGATCAGCGAAAGACCGACGAAGTGTACAAAGGCCTCAACGGAGTTGTGGCAATTATGGACGACATCCTTGTCTATGGTCGAACCCAAGAGGAGCACGACCGAAACCTCTGCGCGATGCTGCAAAGGTCCCGCGAGAGAGGAGTCCAGCTCAACCCCGAGAAGAGCACAGTCGGCGCTACAGAGGTCAGCTACTTCGGACATCTTCTTACAGCGACTGGAATCAAGCCAGATCCACAGAAGATCTTAGCCATAAAAGAAATGGAGCCACCAAAGAACCGTGCAGAGCTYGAAACAGTGCTTGYCATGGTCAACTACTTAGCCAAGTTCGRACCCAGCCTCTCCAATGCTAATGCACCCCTGCYTCAACTGCTAAAGCAGTCCAGTGAGTTTCTCTGGGACAAGCAACACGACATTGCTTTCCAGAATGTGAAAGACTTGATCACGAGAGAACCAGGACCAATCCTTGCCTACTACGACCCCGACAAAGAGCTCAGACTCCAAGTGGACGCGTCGAAGTATGGACTATGTGCAGTGCTACTGCAAGAAGGAAAGCCCATCGGCTACGCTTCCAAATCTCTCACAGACTGAAATCAACTACGCTCAAATCGAAAAGGAGCTCTACGCCATTCTGTTCGGATGTAAACGTTTCCATCAGTACATATATGGACGACAAGTCATTGTGGAATCCGACCACAAGCCCCTTGAGTCAATTATGAGGAAACCACTAGCCGCAGCCCCGCCAAGGCTACAGAGAATGATCCTTCAACTACAAAAATACGACTTCACAATCACTCACCGTCCAGGCAAAGACATCCCTGTCGCAGACACACTCTCCAGGAAGTTTCTTACCTACAAGGACAGCAGCCTCAGTGAAGGCATGGACATGCAAGTGCACACTGTGTACAGCAACTTACAAGTTAGTGACACAAAACTGAAGGAGATCCAAGCAGAAACAGAAAAGGACTCGCAACTCGCACAGCTGAGGAAAGTCATACAGGATGGATGGCCTGAGGAGAGGAGAAAATGCCCTCAGAGCATCTCAGAATTCTGGAACCATCGTGATGAACTATCACAGATCAACGGAATAATTTTCAAAGGAGAGATAATCATTATTCCTACCAGTCTCCTAGATGAGATTTTGACAAAGTTCCATGCTGGACACATGGGCATGGAAAAGTGCAAACAGAGAGCACGGTACATTTTGTTTTGGCCCGGAATGTGCAAACAAATAGAGGACATTGTTGGTAAATGCGCCATATGTCTTGAACGACGCCCCTCAAACACCAAAGAGCCAAMGTTACCTCACTGTYTCCCYGYCCGACCCTGGCAGGTCGTMGCAACCYATCTGTTRACCTGGAACAACGAGGACTACATCGTAACAGTGGACTACTACAGCAGATACTTCGAACTCGACAAGCTTCACAGCACCACATCTGCAGCTGTGATACACAAGCTGAAAGCAGCCTTTGCCAGGCATGGCATTGTAGAGACTTTAATATCTGACAATGGGCCCTGTTACAAATCAAATGAGTTTGAATCCTTCACAAAAGCATGGGAGTTCACACATGTCACCACAAGCATTACCCTCAAAGTAATGGCTTTGCTGAAAAATCTGTGCAGATTGCTAAATCACTCATGGATGAAGCAAAAGCAGACAAGAGAGACCCCTACCTCAGTCTCCTTGAATACCGCAACACTCTAGTTGACAACTTCAAATCACCAGCCCAGCTGTTGATGAGCCGCAGACTTCGCTCAATCCTTCCCAGCACCAACCAGCAGCTGCAACCTGAGGTCGTCAGCTACAAGGAAATGCATGGAAAATGTGCACAGAGACAACAACAACAAAAGCGATACTACGACAGGTCAGCTAGACCACTGCCACCACTGATCGACGGAGAGTCAGTTAGAATCCAAGAGCATGGCCTCTGGAAGCCAGCAGTCGTCATCCAGCCAGCTGACACTGAACGTTCATATCATGTCCGCACCGCAGAAGGAGCGGTGTACCGCCGCAATCGTCGTCACCTACTGAACACAAAAGAACAACACACTGATGAGATGAACTGTTCCCCTGAAAGAGAACGTGATGGACTAAACACACACACAGCACAACATACACCATACTTACCTGCAACACCACAAGAACTGTTGACTGACACAGAAGCATGCTCAGTATCATATCGCACAAGGTCAGGAAGAGAGGTCAAGCCCAGAGCTGTCCTAGACCTGTGAAATGTCAAAGGGTGTAGGCGGATTGCTGCCCTAAAAGAGTTCCAGACTGTAAACTTGTTATTGAAAGTTCACTTGAAATGCTTTGGTATTGTATTTGTTTGAAATGTTAAGATGTATTTCTACTGTGAAAGCTGAGTTGCTGAGAATCCCTTGTTCTAAAAGTAACAGTATGTTGGATCATTGTTTCAGAGTCTATGTTGATTCAGTTGGTGTAGTATGCAATATAAATAGTTACTTACCTTGAGTTCAAACTGCAGAGCATGTTTTCAAAAGAAACGCTTAGAATATGTAAACATTTTTCTTTTGTTTTAAAAGAAGGGGGATGTAATATTCATATGTGTAAACATACTGAATTATAATTGGATGCATTTTACCGCCATATCATACTGTGCCATGATTGGTTAAGACCACCCAAATGGTTAGGTCATGGTCAGTTTGATCCTGGCTGGAGATACGTGAACATGCCAGTTATAGCTAGCTAATAAAGAGCTACGTTAAGAAATATCCTGTAGTACTGCATTTTATTATTTTGTACAAAGTGTGCAAAACAAGACACCAATATTTAGCCAGCTATAAACTTAAACTAATGTTTTTGTAGTGAGTAAGTTCTCTATTTGGCTCAAATATTATACTCAAGCTTGTTTTGATTATGTGGACACTGGATTAGTTCTCCCGTTAGTAATCATAGCTACTTGTCTTAGTGTCCCCTTAAGCAGTTTCAATTTAGACTGTTCTTGTAAATACTGCTAATTTAGCTCACACACAGAACTTGGACCATAGAAAAGAGGCTTATCGCATTCTTTGTTTTCATGGAAATTAAAGCAGATTAATATTAAAGCAAATCATAGCTGACCCAAGCAATGTATTTGAAATCAGAGGATAAATGCAACAACTTTATCCTAGAAGCTATGGAATGTTGTGCCTCAGATTCATTCATTATAAAGGCTAAATGAGAATACCTAGTGGGATCTGGAGAAGCATTTTAAAATGTGACAATGATCTTCACCAGTGGTGGAAAAAGTAACCAAATTTCATAGTTGAGTAAAAGTAAAGATACCTTAATAGAAAATTACTCAAGTAAAAGTAAGTCACCCAGTAAAATTCTACTTGAGTAAAAGTCTAAAAGTATTTGGTTTATAATATACTTAAGTATCAAAAGTAAAAGTATAAATAATTTCAAATTCCTCATTAAGCAATCCAGATGGCAACATTTTCTTGCTTTTAAAATTTACGGATAGCCAGGGGCGCACTCCAACGTTCAGACATTATTTATAAACGAAGCCTGTGTGTTTAGTGAGTCCATCAGATCAGAGGCAGTAGGTATGAGCAGGGATGTTCTGTTGATAATTGCGTGAATTGGACCATTTTCCTGTCCTGCTAAGCATTCAAAATGTAACAAGTACTTTGGGTATCAAGGTAAATGTATGGAGTAAAAAGTACAATATTTTCATAAAGAGTGTAGTAAAGTAAAAATATTCAAAAATATAAATAGTAATGTACAGATACGCCCAAAAATTACTTAAGTAGTACTTTCAAGTATTTTTAGTTAAGAACCACTGATCTTCACCCACGGGATTATTCAATTGAATTTAAGTGGTTGATATTGTAGAGTAAAATCCCCCTCACTGTATTCCATATCTATGCAAAGTACAGTAATTGACTTGGGCTGGGGTAGAGGCATCACTTTTTCACAGTCTTTAAGTGTACAGTATATATTCTAATTACCCTTCACGAGGCAGCCTCTGATTAGCAACATGACGGTGCGCTGCTGAAATTAAGGACTAGTTCCTATCACCAACGTAGCTGCAGCGAGCGTCTCCAGTGTCTCTAATGACATAAGTCCCTGAGCAAAAACTAGGTGACCCACACATAAATCATATCAGTACAAAAACATTAAGACTTGGGGGACAGCGAAACTATGGATATGGACAGTCTATAAATCTACCAGGAAACTATATCTAGGGGCACTGACGGGACCACAGATGACAAATGATGGATACTGTAGTCTTATCTACCCATAAACACCATGTAGGGGGAATTAATTGCTGTAGCTCATCACATTTGAAAGCAAGGTAGGAGGAAAAACAGCTCATTATGAAAGGATACCCAGCTAGCCCATTTGGTTCTATGGAAGTTGTGGGAACGTAGATTTTTTGTTGACATTGGTTATGGAAACGATGCAATACATTTACTGACCAGTAAAACAAAACCTTTTTTAAACGTTATGGGAACATTTATTTTTAGGTTGCTAAAAGGTTCTAAGAACATTTTACTCTGGTTTTCTGGGAGGTTTTATTAATGCTAAGAATGAAAATGATAGGTTATTTTGAGGTTTTTGAATAACTTCCTTATAACTTTCAATGAATGTTTTAATAAGACTTTTAATAACACTGCTAGCTTATTTTGGGTTAACTTCATTATACTCCAAGCACAGATACTGTAGGACACATGTCAATTAATTTCCTTAGGTATTAATCATGCGAACAAATTCCTTTTGAGAAAAGCAATTTGTAAGTCGCTCTGGATAAGAGCGTCTGCTAAATGACTTAAATGTAAATGTTAAATGTAAATGTAAAAGACATCAGTGAGGTTCAAACCTATGATTTTCTGTTCTCTATCCATGGAATTAGTCCACTGCGCCACCAGGATGAATCTAGCATGCCATGTTTTTTACGTATACAGAGCTATTCATTTTTGTCTATTAAAACAGAACCTATTGCAAAGGAAACAAGCACTCATTAAGATCAGATGTGGCCAATTAGTGGGCGCAGCTAACACACCTGAATACACTTAAATCAAATCACATTTTATTATTTTATTATTTGATTCAAGTGTCATCAGGTGTGTTGGCTGCGATAGACGATATAAAGACTTTTGTTGATGCTGAGAACAGAATGTATATGTATTTAAATAACATTCGTAGAATGTTCTCAGAAAATGACAAAAGTTTTCTTGTGTTTTTTCTTCATGTTCTGAGAACGGAAATTAGAGCGTATTGATGTTAATGTGTACAATTCCATTTTTTTGAATCTTTACATAATTTTGCAAAATGTGTCATAAAAAATCTTAGTTGACCCTTGTATTTTTTCTTCTTCACTGTCTCTATGCACACTCACAAGGCCCTACACATTCACACATACTGACACTCCAACACACTCAAACACTCACTCCATCGTTTGCTCACACACACATAATATGCACATACATTTATATACACGCATGCACACCCACTCACAATCATCATATACGCTGCTGCTACTCTGTTCATCATATACCCTGATGCCTAGTCACCTTACCCCTATACATACAGTGCATTCGGAAAGTATTCAGACCCCTTCACTTTTTCCAAAGTTTGTTACATTACAGCCTTATTCTAAAATTGATTAATTTGTTTTTTTCCCTCATCAATTTACACACAATACCCCATAATGACAAAGCAAAACAGGTTTTTAGAAATTGTCGCAAATTTATAACAAATACAAGAATGAAATATCACTATAAATACTTATCATATACTATAAGTATTCAGACCATTTACTCAGTACTTTGTTGAAGCACATTTGATAGTGTATGCTGAGCACTGGTTGGCTGCTTTTCCCAAACCATCTCAATTGGGTTGAGATCGAGTGATTGTGGAGGCCAGGTCATCTGATGTCGAAAAAACAAATGATCGTCCCGCTAAGCGCCAAGCAGATGGGATAGCGTATCACTGTAGAATGCAGTGGTAACCATGCTGGTTAAGTGTGCCTTGAAATCTAAATAAATCACCAACAGTGTCACCAGCAAAGCACCCCCACACCATCACACCCCTTCCTCCATACTTCACGGTGGGCACCACAGATGCGGAGATCATCCGTTCACCTACGCTGCATCTCACAAAGACATTCCACCGGTCTAATGTCCATTGCTCATGGTTCTTGGCCCAAGCAAGTCTCTTCTTGTTATTGGTATCCTATAGTAGTGGTTTCTTTTCAGCAATTCGACCATGAAGGCCTGGTTCACGCAGTCTCCTCTGAACAGTTGATGTTGAGATGTGTCTGTTACTTGAACTCTGTGAAGCATTTATTTACCACAACTACCTTGTCACAACACAACTGATTGGCTCAAACGCAGTAAGAATTAACACACATGTTAATTGAAATACATTCCAGGTGACTACCTCATGAAGCTGGTTGAGAGAGTGCCACGATTGTGCAAAGCTGTCATCAAGGCAAAGGGTGGCTACTTTGAAGAATCTCAAACATAAAATATATATTTGTTTAACACTTGTTTGGTTACTACATGATTCCATATGTGTTATTTCATAGTTTTGATGTCTTCACTATTATTCTACAATGTAGAAAATAGTAAAAATAAAGAAAAACTTTGGAATTAGTAGGTGTGTCCAAACTTTGACTGGTACTGTCCTTGCAGTCTGGGAAAAACAATGATATTGTACTGCCATCAAACATAAACAACAATATATGACTTGGTAGTTTTTCATTCACGCTGAATGAGATTAGACGATTACAGAAGGATATCTGTGTCTCTGTCTCATGTGTCTCTCCATCTTACAGAAACATTAGAATACAGAATGTAGTATGGGAGACGGCTGTGTCAAAATATTTACAGTGTTGTCCCAGAGAGGGGCACTGGCGAGATGCATACAGCTCTGTGATTGGGATTATGCTTTTGCAGCACGCAAACACACACAGCACAGTTCATGACAATATAGGCAGCATATCAATTATATGGGGATATCCACAGATACATTATTTTAACAAAATTAAAGAAGCCCAGTTGATTGTCATCCACAGTTTAGGAAAAGTAACAATAAGCAGTAAGTATAAAGTTCTGATGTCTTCACTATTGTTCAACATTGTAGAAAATAGTAAAAATAAAGGAAAACCCTGGAATGAGTAGGTCTGTCCAAACTTTTGACTGGTACCGTATGGTCCTCGAACGTTATGCGCTAGCTGGGTTGTGTTTATTGTATGATGTGATAAATATTCAAAAGAAACTGGCTGTGGTGGCTGTGGTGGGAGAGTGTCTGGAATGTAAAACAGGCTCTAATGGGCCATTATGTTAGAACATTAAACCTTAGGAATGGATCCACCTGCCAAGTGCCTGCCAAGGAATCACATTCATAACTGGAACTGGAACTGTGCCGGAAGAATATTATATGATTCAATGCATATCATTTTGACTAAGAATAGTGCTTTATTCCAATCAAAATAAGTCACACCAGGGTTCTTCCAAAGCCTTGGCAACAGAATGTAATCTTTTGCCTGTCGTTTTTCAGCTGATAATCTCTTTCCCCAATCTTCTGTCTGGATGCCTCTGAAGTACCAGCAGCACATCCATATGCTTTACCACATACCAGACAACTCTCTCTGTTCTGACTTTGTGAGCGTTCACTAACTTGTGATTGAACCTGCGGCCGTCACATTGCATTCAGGGGGAGGAGGTAGAAGCGGAAGCGTCCCGCTAGGCATGTCTCCTGCTCCTACAGCAGGGAGATGCAGCTCGCTGCTCACTTTGATGGACCCATGCAGTGAAGCCCGATGTTAAGGTTGCACACAATGAACACTGATAGAAACACATCGGAGGATGTAATTGACAATGATTCATCTTCTTGTATTGGGACAGAGTAATGTGTTTGAATGTTAGCATGCAAAGAGCTGAGCTATCTTCATTTAGTGGCAAAGACTTGAGTCCTCTCAGCAGTATAATATAATACACTCCCCCAAAAGGACCCAGACTTGGTGATGAGAGGTGAGAATGTATTTTGCTGACCCAAAGCCTGCTAACAAGTTCACAGTCTATCTTCTGCTGCCAGGACTCCATTTGGACAGTGAGGATATGAAGAGGAATAAAGTGAAATAAAGTCTTGCATCTGTGCATTTGGTTAACGCTAATATGTTTCTCACTATGCTAGTGGGGCCTTTGAGGTGAGATGTGTATGATGGGGAGCCGTTTTCTGTCAAATCCAATGTATACATCTTCAAACGTAAATATACAGTATATACCTGAAGAATACTCTGAATTGATGTACAGTAGAGTTCACAGACTTTGTTTTTTATTTCACCTTTATTTTAGTAGGGCGTCCCATTAAGAACAATGTAACTTTTACAAGGGAGTCCTGCATATACACAATTCAAAAATACAACATAATAAAAATATACAGAATTACAAAAACACAATCAAGAGAAATAAATCACATTCCTCAGCAAATAGCTCCCCAATAAACAATTTGAACTGCCCGAGAGGCACCAATACAACTGGTTGTAGGGAACTCTGTAGATGTTTCCACACATGGAGTGCAAAGAAACTAAAAGAAGATTTACCTAACTTTGTGGAGACCGAAGGTGTCTCCAGAGTTAGCCATCCCTGAGACCGGGTATGGTAACTCGTATGTCAAAAGGTTAATAATGATGTTAGGTACTGCGTAAGCTTTTGTAAGAGAGGTTTATAAATAAAAAGAGAGCAATGAATCGACCTACGTCTCTTCAAAGAGGGCCAGCCTACTTTCTGATAAATAATGCAGTGATGTGTGCTGAACCTGTCACCTGAAATAAACCGTAGTGCGCTATAATAAACTGATCATCAAGCTCTCAACATATCATCATATTATTTTACCTTTGGATGTTGCTGTTATGCAAATACCTCACAATCTTCTTTTCCAAACTTCAATAAAATAAGTCCTTGATTCCAAGGACAGGATGTGTCAATTTTAAGACTTTTAAAAAGCAGACCTATAGTAGAAATATGGTCATACATTTACATTTCAGTTAGATGTGGTAATTTTAATAAGCTTGGGTCCAGTTCCTGGGATCAAAGTAGTTAATGAATAGCGAACTGGAGCAGTTCACAGCGGTGATGGCCTCTCTGAACCTTTCTCTGCTAATCAAGCTATTGGCTAAGGTACTTGTCGCATTAGCTAGCACTTCCCACAGTTCTAATTACTCAACTTGGGTGCAGAGGAACTTTTAACTTTACTCTGAAATGTTACTCACTGTGTAGACAAAGGGTGGTGGTGGGAGTGGGTTGCTTAATAGAAATATTACAATCATGTAATCATACAATCATGTAAACAATCATTGCATTGACTGTAAAGTTCTAGTGGGCTTAAAAACTGGATGCTACTTACTAAGGGGTCAGTGGGGTGCTGTGTGTGGCTGAAATGTAAATTGATATAATGTACGTTGTATGCCAATCAACCTACTTCTGTGACCAAGAGATGAAGAGCTTAGATGTCAGAGAAAAGTCTTTTAATCGTCCTCTTGCATAAGATGGCCCATTAAGAGGCAGTAGGATTCTGCTGAGCTATAAACGCGTCACTAAATCAAATCACATCGTATTGTATTTGTATTTGTTAGCATCTGCTTCATCTGACCACTTTTCTATTGCCCGAGTCACTCGTGCTTCCTGCTTTAATTTGTGCTTGTAAGCAGGAATCAGGAGGATAGAATTATGGTCAGATTTGCCAAATGGAGGGCAAGGTAGAGCTTTGTACTTGTCTCTCTGTGTTGAGTAAAGATGGTCTAGAGTTGTTTTCCCTCTGGTTGCACATTTAACATGCTGGTAGAAATTAGGACAACCGGATTTAGGTTTCCCTGCATTAAAGTCCCCAGCCACTAGGAGCGCCGCCTCTGGATGAGCGTTTTAGATTAAAACTTTCTATGACCTAAAGGCAGTCTTTGGAGACTACTGTCCATTCTACTCTTCATTATACACTCCCTTGATAACATCAAATAGCAATGTTACCTACAAGCTATCTTTGTAACACCATTACATTGAGTATGTCATTGTTCATACATTGTGGTATTCCTCTAAATATTTTACTATGACATCATAATTAGACAGTTCTAATTATGATGTGTTGTGTAAACAAGTACACACAACAATCATTAAATTTGGTTGATTTAATAGTCAATCAACAGGGAACGAAACTGATTGAGTAACTGACACTGTGTTGTAATGTCACTCTGCATTTATTGTCATATCTGATAGCAAACATATACGGAAAATATGTGTTTTAGGCACATTTTTATCACATTTTCACAGCAATTCTGTTAAGGTATAATTTAAAATAACTAGTAAAATGTACAATTCTTCTCTGATGAGTTTAACTACCAAACAAGTGACTCCAATTGACAAACACCTGACTAAAGCTCCACTCCAGGTCCACCTCAAGGCAGCTATCTCATATGCTGTCTCTTCTGGCTCTATCAATAAAAAACAAAAACAGACGTAGATGGATGTCTTGGTTACCATGAAAGTCTTACATTTCTTTTACTTCAGATTTCATACTGGTTTCTATATAGAGTGCTTTAAAGAAACAAATCAAGTTCTCTCGCTGACACAAGGCATTCTGCCATAGAAATCAAATCAAACTTTATTTGCCACATGCGCCGAATACAACAAGCGTAGACTTTACCGTGAAATGCTTCCTTACAAGCCCTTAACCAACAGTGCAGTTCAAGAAGAAGAAAACATTTACCAAGTCGGCTAAAATAAAAAGTAATAATAAAAAGTAACACAATAAGAATAACAATAATGAGGCTATATACAGGAGGCACCGGTACCGAGTCAGTGTACAGGGGTACAGGCTGGTTGAGGTAATCTGTACATGTTGGTGGGGGCGAAGTGACTAGGTAACAAACAAACAGCGAGTAGCAGAGGTGTACAGGGGAGGTGTAAATGTAAATTGTCTGATGGCGATTGTTATGAATTGTTCAGCAGTCTAATGGCTTGGGGGTAGAAGCTGTTGAGGAGCCTTTTGGTCCTAGACTTGGCGTTCCGGTACCGCTTGCCGTGTGGTAGCAGAGAAAACAGTCTATAACTTAGGTGACTGGAGTCTCTGACAATTTTATGTGATTTCCTCTGACACCGCCTATTATATAGGTCCTGAATGGCAGGAAGCTTGGACCCAGTGATGTACTGGTCCATACGCACTACACTGTGTAGCACCTTACGGTCGGATGTCAAGCAGTTGTCATACCAGGCGGTGATGCAACCAGTCAGGATGCTCTCGATGGTGCAGCTACATTTTGACAAAAGAGATTACTATCAGTAATGAGTATCAGTGTCACAGAAAACAATCACATAAATCAATGATATTACAGCAATACATAATACAATTAAAGCGTTGCATATACACTACTGCCATCTAGTGGCAAAAATCTAAATTGCAACTGAACTGGAATAATACATTATGGCCTTTCTCTTGCATTTCAAAGATGATGGTACCAAAAAAATACACGTTTTTTCTTTTGTATTATCTTTTATCAGATCTATTGTGTTATATTCTCCTACATTCCTTTCACATTTCCACAAACTTCAACGTGTTTCCTTTCAAATGGTACCAAGAATATGCATATCCTTTCTTCAGGGCCTGAGCTACAAGCAGTTAGATTGGGGTATGTCATTTTAGGCAAAAATTGAAAAAAAGGGGCGGATCCTTAAATCACTTACATTACAGATATGAAAATAAAAATGTACCTTTGAATAGAACCAGTTGCTCATCCACTGTTATTTCAGGCCCAGGGCAGACGCTCCACCCACTTCTCCCTAACCTCTCTTATGGCCACCATTTTGTCTCTGACACGTCTTGCAGGTCTTGACTCATGGTTATCAAATCATAGTATTCTTGAGAAAGTGTGAAAGACTTTCAGTGGCATCGTGGCATGGAAAATCGCCCTTCCACTCTGCATCCCAGAGTTTACATTTAGCCTCGCCTCGGGACGTATACACACCCGCTAAGATTAGCAGCCCTATGTAGGCACGCAGGTCAATCTCACCCTCGAAATTTGTCATCTCCAGGATGATTTTATCGATGGCTGGTGTGATGAACATGTAGAATGTTGAGGCGATGTCCTGGGCATGGGCAACTATATGTCTTGTGGGCCCTGGGGTCATCCTTATGACATTTTGTGCTGCCATCCTGCCCTGGTTGTCATATGGTGACAAGGACCATGTTATTTTGCTGTTCTTTGACAAAAATGTATCTCTTTCAGCTTGGGGGATTTCTTCTTCATCTGAAGATGATGCATCGTGCTCTGGGTTGTATTCTTCCCCATCTCCTTCTTCAAATACCTCCTCCTCTTCTAAACCATTGTTCTCTAGTTCCTGCTAGAAATATGAAAAAATCAGATCTACGACCTGTTGGGCACTGAAACGAGTACTCATGGCTTCAGCAAAGAGAGAACTGGGGGGACTGTCATCTGCAGCACCGTTGTAGCCTCTGACTGCATTCCCCATGAGTAAACAATGCTTTCAAGAAATGTTTATTTTGTCTGAAATTGTTTTTATTTTGTCTGTGAACTTGAGTCATGTGTGGGGTCATGGAGGGGAAATGCTGCACTTGCACAAGAAAGTTTTAGTTTTGTCTGAGTTCAATCAGTATCACACATTCTCAATTTTTCATTGTGTGTGTGTGTGTTTTTGTGTTTTTTTTTTGTGGTGCGTAAATGATTTTAAAACTGGCAGGTCAAAAATTACCCTAAGACTATCTTTGTACCGTGGTGGTGTACAGCTGTCATGGAAATATGAACAAAGGCGATGTTTCACTTTTTCTAATGTGGTCACTCTAAATGTCATCAAATTTCAAGTTGAAAAAATATAATTTAGGGGGTTTTCTCTGCTGTTAAACATAGTGGCAGGTAATTTTTGATCCTTAAGACAACACAATGGTTAAGCTACACATCAAACCCACAACCTGATGTTGCAAGCGCCATGTTCTACCAACTGAACCACACAAGACCAACTGAGCTGATATGACCCCTCTGTGTAGAGGTGAGACTCTCACGAACAAGTACAGTACATGTCGGTTGTTTTGCCCACAGCCCTCACTTGTCTGAAGGTCCCCTGGTACCAGTTGAAAAATGTATGTAAGTATATATGGAGACAGTTTAGTGCCAAAAATAAGGGGTTAAATACATGTACAAATATATATATATATATGTTTCCTGATCTTTCTCCTATATCTCTCAGATATAAATAGCAGTAACGCCAAAAAACAATTTTTCAGCAAATAATTTTGAATATAATTTTTTATACTTCAAGGAGTCTTAAAATTCTAAATCATTCTAAAATATTATTTAAAAAATAAATACATCTTAAAACAATTCCATATATCTCAGTATAACCCCCCCCCAGCTTACACTCTTATGGGTTAAACAGTAATGGTCCCCAAGAACTGTTTTAGAACGTTGTGTCATGGTCCCCTGGATTGCTTGGGACTCAACCTCACTTGGGATTTAAATGTATAACCTCTTCGTTGCTTGGTACTTGAAGTTTCTTCTGCGCCACAAGGTCTGTGGACTTAACAGAGATTGGCTATACATAGAGTACTTTAACAAGAATACATTTTTGCAATTTGTCTGAAGTATATACAACTTGAAGGTGTTATTTCTATGAAATGACAGTATGCTGCTGTATTCTCATTTCAAATCATTTAAAAAAAAGTGTCCACACTTGGAACTCAGCGTTCAATCAGGCCTTTATGGTAGAATGGCCAGACGGAAGCCACTCCTCATAAAAGGCACATGACCGCCCGCTTGGAGTTTGCCAAAAGGCACCGAAAGGACTCTCAGACCATGAGATACAAAATTCTCTGGTCTGATGAAACCAAGATTGAACTCTTCGGCCTGAATGCCAAGCTTCACACCTGGAAGGAACCTGTCAACATCCCTACGGTGGTGGTGGCAGCATCATGCTATAGCTATGTTTTTTAGCGGCAGGGACAGGGAGACTAGTCAGGATTGAGGGAAAGATGAACAGAGCAAAGTACAGAGAGATCCTTGATGAAAACCTGCTCCAGAGCACTCAGGACCTCAGACTGAGGCGATGGTTTACCTTCCAACAGGACAACGACCCTAAGCACATAGCCAAGACAACGCAGGTGTGGCTTTGGGACAAGTCTCTGAATGTCTTTGAGTGGCCCAGCCAGAGCCCAGACTTGAACCCGATCGAACATCTCTGGAGAGACCTGAAAATAGCTATGCAGCGAAGATCTGCAGAGAAGAATGGGAGAAACTCCCCAAATACAGGTGTGCCAAGCTTGTAGCGTCATACCCAAGAATACTCGAGGCTGTAATCGCTGCCAAAGCTGCTTCAACAAAGTACTGAGCAAATGGTCTGAATACATATGTACATTTATTATTTCTAGATAAATGTTTCTGTTTTGTCATTATGGGGTATTGTGTGTTGATTGATGAGGGGAACAAATAATTTAATCAATTTTAGAATTAGGCTGTAACATAACATAATGTTGAAAAAGTCAAGGGGTCTGAATACTTTCCGAATGCACTGTACACGTCCTGCTACACCACCAGATGATAGGACAGGGCATTGTTTGGCCGAAAGAAAATAGCATAACATATATTTATTGGAAAGAACACATTCTTGCACTTTGCTAAAAGCTGCCCAGAATCAAATAAATAATTGTCCATCTATTACCACCAACTTAAAACTGTTAGTTCTCAAGGACACTTGATATAGAAAACACATGAATGTTGCAGGGATATAAACGCACAACCACTTGGTTGAGTGCGTAAATGTTTCTGTATTACCACCACGTTCAAGCCTATTGCTTGGAACATGTATTAACACACTCTCAAATAGAACGGTATGGTATTAGCATATTTGGGGACGTGGTCAAATATACAGTACCCGTCAAAAATTTGGACACACCTACTCATTCAATGGTTTTTCTTTATTTTGACTATTTTCTACATTGTAGAATAATAGTGAAGACATCAAAACTATGAAATGACATATATGGACTTATGCAGGAATCAAAAAAGTGTTAAACAAATCTAAATATAATTTATATTTGAGATTCTTCAAAGTAGCCACCCTTTGCCTTGATGACAGCTTTGCACACTCTTCACATTCTCTCAACCAGTTGTTTTGTAATCAGATTACATGTAACTTGTTACATGTAATCAGTTACTCCCCAAACCTGGTAGTAATGGAGGAATGCAAATCACTAGAGGAAAACTGTCTGGTCGGGCCAGTTGTTGTGTGTAGGCTACATCTCCCTGTTTAATAATAAGTTTGCACATTTGCATTATAATTCTTCCTCATATTCTTGCAACAGTTATTTTACAACAGTTTTATTTGAGTTAAATGATCAATATATTTCCTTAAACATCCTGTGTTGTGTGCTTATTATTTTATCATTGGTATGTTCTAGGCTATTTTGAGATCTTAGCATGTTACTGTACAGCCATTGCATTCCAATTTAGGCGCTTATCAATTACAAAATATGCCGTTTTCAACCCATATATGGGAAGAATGGGGCTCTGAGTATAACGTTTTTTGTAAGATGTGTACACTTACGCTATTCGTTGTAAAGATGGAGCACTCTCCATGTTCAGCAGAACAGAGTGAAAGCTCTTGGTCATTTTGAACTACCTTTTAAAAAAATGTCGAATTTGCTGCAGATCTATATGACATGCCTGTCAAATCATTCACACATAATGGTGGTCACACCAGAGAGGACAACACTTTTCACGGTCTCCTCTCTTCACTCTCTCCTCTCTCTCTTCTCTTCTTTATGTCTGAAACCTCAGGCGATCTTCAACTCTGTGTTTCCATAGCTCACATTGTGACTGTAGGAGCGTGTAATGTAACACACTATTCTTAATACCTTGTATCAATACAGCATGTACTATATTCTCTCTGGTCTATTATTACAGTGTTTGAAGAATAAGAGATAATGATAATGAAAGCCATTGATTTCCAGGCGTGTCTAAGTATGACTGTTCAACGATCACCAAGGGACTGAGTTCAATGACCTCTGTAACAGCTATGATGGTCTGAAAAGACATCAAAGCAGTGATGTTTTTTCTCCCTCCTCTCTGCATCTTGATTTATTTAACAACCATAATTGTCTCATCATTGGTGTATCTTGTTTAATGAACTGATCTAAATGATAATGTCAACTTAATGACACGCCTAAATAAATATTTAATTTCACCACAGCATGCTCTGTCACCTTGAGAAGTCCAAGACATAAATGAGAATGTATTCAATTAAGGCTGGCTTGGATGTACTTGATTCTGTTGGTGTAATTGATTCTGCTGTATAGTAATTAGCCATACTTTTGTAATATAGCTCGGACTTGTTGATGACTGTGTAGGTTGGAATCGGAGGGATAGGCATGCATTGTTAGCTCTTAATGGCCACATTAGCTCTTTGGCAATAATAGTTTCCTTATATAATCACAGTCATTACGCTGGTTCGTTGTTGCATCGTGATCTCAAGGTCAGCCAGTAGCGAGGCTATGGACCAGTCACATTACACTTGTACACAACTAAACTTTATCTAAAACAACGCTAATTTGATTACCGGTACTTTATTTGAGTATTTAGACTTTTTTTGTTGTTGTTGCAATTATTCAAACCTTTTGTACTATCACTTAACATGAAAGACTAAATAAACCTGGTAGGTTCTGTTTTAATGACCTAGGGGGTAATGAGATGTTTCTCTGACATTTATTAAATGGTACGATGTTGAACATGCCACATGGATTAGATCATTGCTCAACAACATGACCTCTAACCTTTGGCTTTCACCCAGCTGTGGGATGATTAGCTGAAACACTTTTAATTATGCCTGTGCTGGTTCATTAGACCACTGCTTGGTTTTTATGTCAGCCTGGGATACACAAGAAATGTGACAAAATTGCAATGAATTAGCCTCATCCAAAATAAATGACGATCTTTATTCTCTATGAACTGTGAGACAAAGCGTAATTAACATTTTTACTTTGCTCAGCAGTCTAAAAATGTAATATATAATTCAGGCAGGAACATCCCTATTAAATCATTAACTACACACTTAGAAAAAAAGGTGCTATCTAGAACCTAAAAAGGTTATCTGGCTGTCCCCAAAGGAGAACCATTTGAAGAACCCTTTTTGGTTCCAAGTTGAACCCTTTTGGGGTTCATTCCAAAAATGTTCTACGTGGAACCAAAAAGGGTTCTCCCTGGAACCAAAATAAGTTATCCTATGGGAACAGCAACCTTTTTGCTAAGAGTGTATGCACCTTTGCTCTGAGAAATAGCGTATTCTGAGGAGAGGTGTCTATACATTATCCTCTTTATAACTCTGAACCTTATTTATTTCAATCCATTATGAGTGTCCATAAAACACTCCCAACACTGTCAAACGCTTTCTGTTGCATGTCTTGCCTTTTATGACTGTATTTAATTTTGCCCTATTTGGGCCTTAATTTTTTGAGTATTTTTGGTGAGATGCTTGAAGGCAGGCAGTCTCCTCTGAAGTTCAGCCAAGCCCGGGCTGTCCACATGGTCGGCATGACTCAAGACCCCCACAGGAGAGTGTTGATCGATAATGTGCTGAATCTCAACTGCTCCGAGAAGATGCATCATCTGGTGCCAGTATTTTTTTCTCTGGACTTTCCCATGCTTTGTCATGCTGTGCCGGCCCGTGAAATGTGCGGGGGTAAGCAGATATGAATGTAAATTTCTCATCACTCATCAGTGGTTTGACATGAAAAATCTGAATTTCAGTTAACCTTTGAGCAACCTTTTCAGAATGATTCAGTATTCCAACCATGTGCTAAGTTGAGAATGAGGCAAAAGTGCTTAAATTAAATTCAAACTTGGAATGAGTCAGACACTTAATTTACTGGAACAAAGTTTTACTATTATAACATCTGACTGAAGAAATAGTCTGTTCCAACTACAGAAGTACCACAGTTGATAACAGTGAATGTGGCTTCAAATCCTATCTATTCCACAGTGGTGAAGTGGTCTAAGGCACTGCATCTCAGTGCCAGAGTCATCACTACAGTCCCTGGTTCAAATCCAGACTGTACCACGTCCGGTTGTGATTGGGAGTCCCATAGGGTGGCACACAATTGGCCCAGTATTGTCTGGGTTTGGCTGTGGGTTAGGCCAACATTGTAAATAAGAATTTGTTCTTAACTGACTTGCCTAGTTAAATAAAGGTTATATATTATGCATTTTTTTAATCCAGTTCTATAACTCAGCTATCAGTCATTTTGGAGTACAATCAACTTATTTTAAGTGTAATAAGATTCAGTTGAATATCAATGGAGAATAACTCAAGAGTTCAACAAGAAGGCTTTGTTTCACTGCTTGGTGATGACTATGATTGGTCAGTTTATCCTTTCAACAACACATCAGTATGGGGTTGAGGCCAGGATTCAATCTGATCACACTTTGTACCTTTTAAAAGGCAATGTTCCCTCATTCACGGTAAACGCTGCATATGTATTTATCTTTAAATGTCAAGCGCGCTATAACGTGGATCTAACACTGATTGGACTGAATACCGGCCTAAGTCCTTGTTACATAAGGTTTAAACAACACTTAATGTAAACTTAGAGGTGTTGCTGTATTTGGGAGGGGTTTTAAGCTTAATCTTATTATATCAAGGGAATAGATAAAGATACAAAAATATATTTGTAATGAACAACTTTGAGAATATGAATGCAAGAGAAAAGTTTTAAAGTTGAATAATAGATGTTGGCACATCAATTACAAGTAAAACCAATAGCTTTTGAATTAGTGTATGTGTGTGTGTGTGTGTGGGGGGAGGTTGATCAATCTTCAACAACAAAACTCCTTTATCATGGAGGGGAATGGCATGGTATTACATTTTCAAAGACAACATTAATCAGCAGAGTATTTCTTTTACTCAGATGTCTCAGAGTATTTATTTTACTCAAATTACTCAGTATTTCATTTACTCAGATGTCAGTAGGTTACACGAAGAGTGTGTGCTTGTTACCTTTATAGACACAGCATTTTGTTTTAAAATTAGCATGTACAATACAGTGGGGATGATTCCCTAGGCCACAACCAAAGCTGTTCAGCCCAATGTTCAGCGCAAATTTTTCCTGTAGTTAGAAATGCATAAAACTTTAGAAAACACTAGAGATAAGTACTTTGAAAAAAAGAAGATAATAATCAAATTCATATCAGATACATGTTGTTTTAATGGCAAACAGGATGTGTAGACTTGGGCAACAATGATGTGCTTGTGATGGTTAATATGTTATTCTATTTATATGAATTTGGCTGTTTTGAGCTGCATTTTGAGCAGCACGGAAAGTAATAGCTGATAAGTACTGTATACAGTTATTTCTATATGAGTTTCAAATTGTATGTTTTATTACTAAAGCTAAATCCGGTATTCAATCCGATTGCTGGTTATAGTAATTGCAGCTTTTGAAGGCAATGTTTGTGAAGATTACATTCACAGTAAATGCTGCACATGTCAGCTCAATCGGAAGTATCCTTTAAAAGCTACCATGCCTATAACCCACAATCGGAGTGAATCCCAGCCTAACTTACTTTGTCTGTGGTGTTTAGGCAAAGTAGTAATCCAAACGTTTACAGAGATAGTAAATTACTGGACATGAAGACTGTTGGATAACGGTTGTCATTTACAGTACTCTGAATGCAAAGGACAGCATGCCATGCATGTTTTGCTCCACTTGATATTCAAGCCAATCCGGAACCCACCTTGTAGCATTACAAGAACCCACTCCCCCTGATTACAAGCATTAATTGTTACCGTTGAAAAGCGTTTACTGTCAAGTAATCACTAGAGATGTGAAAGATTGCAGATAACAAGGAATAAAAATAATAACCAGATGCATAGGAAGTCAACAGACGTCTGTTGCGAAGCCTGGAAATAGAAAGGTTGTGACATCTGGCTGTGCATTTCATGGAGGGATTAACTTGATGAGTCCAGTCCTTGCATGGATGCCTTGCCACTCAGACAGTGATAGGTATTAACCAACACACTGGAACTGTGATGTGGCTGTCAGATCAATGATTTGGACTTATTGCTTATTGTTACTTTTTCTAAACTATGGGTAACAATCAACTGGGCTTCTTTTATTTTGTTAAAATAATATATCTGTGGATATCCCCATATAATTGATATGCTGCCTATATTGTCATGAACTGTGCTGTGTGTGTTTGCGTGCCGCAAAAGCATAATCCCAATCACAGAGCTGTATGCATCTCTCCAGTGCCCCTCTCTGGGACAACACTGTAAATATTTTGACACAGCTATCTCCCATACTACCTTCTGCATTCTACTTTTCTGTAAGATGTTGAGACACATGAGACAGAGACACAGATATCCTTCTGTAATCGTCTAGTCTCATTCAGTGTGAATGAAAGCCTACCAAGTCATATATTGTAGTTTATGTTTGATGGCAGTACAATATCATTGTTTTTTCCCAGACTGCAAGTACAGTACACACCTACTAATTCCAAGGTTTTTCTTTATTTTTACTATTTTCTACATTGTAGAATAATAGTGATACATCAAAACTATGAAATAACACATATGGAATCATGTAGTAACCAAACAAGTGTTAAACAAATCAAAATATATTTGAGATTCTTCAAAGTAGCCACCCTTTGCCTTGATGACAGCTTTGCACACTCTTGGCATTCTCTCAACCAGCTTCATAAGGTAGTCATCTGGAATGCTTTTCAATTATCAGGTGTGCCTTGTTAAAAGTTAATTTGTGGAATTTCTTTCCTTCTTAATGTGTTTGAGCCAATCAATTGTGTTGTGACAAGGTAGGGGTGGTATATTGAAGATTGCCCTATTTGGTAAAAGACCAAGTCCATATTATGGCAAGAATAGCTCAAATAAGCAAAGAGAAATGACAGTCCATCATTACTTTAAGACATGAAGGTCAGTCAATGCGTAACATTTCAAGAACTTTGAAAGTTTCTAAAAGTGAAGTCACAAAAACCATCAAGAGCTATAATGAAAGTGACTCTCATGAGGACCTCCAGAGGGTAAGTTCATTACCAGCCTCAGAAATTGCAGGCCAAATAAATGCTTCACAGAGTTCAAGTAACAGACACATCTCAACATCAACTGTTCAGAGAAGACTGCGTGAATCAGGCCTTCATGGTCAAATTGCTGCAAAGAAACCACTACTAAAGGACACCAATAATAAGAAGAGACTTGCTTGGGCCAAGAAACACGAGCAATGGACATTAGACTGGTGGAAATCTGTCCTTTGGTCTGATGAGTCCAAATGTGAGATTTTTGGTTCTAACCGCCGTGTCTTTGTGAGATGCAGAGTAGGTGAATGGATGATCTCTGCATGTGTGGTTCCCACCGTGTAGTACAGAGGAGGAGGTGTGATGGTGTGGGGGTGCTTCGCTGGTGATGCTGTCAGTGATTTATTTAGAATTCAAGGCACACGTAACCAGCATGGCTACCACAGCATTCTGCAGCGATATGCCATCCCACCTGGTTTGCACTTAGTGGGACTATAATTTGTTTTTCAACAGGGCAATGACCCAACACACCTCCAGGCTGTGTAAACGCTATTTGACCAAGAATGAGAGTGATGGACTGTTGCATCCGATGACCTGCCCTCCACAATCACCTGATATCAGCTGTGCACACTCTTGGCATTCTCTCAACCAGCTTCACCTGGAATGCTTTTCCAACAGTCCTGAAGGAGTTCCCACATATTATGTGCACTTGTTGGCTGCTTTTCCTTCACTCTGTTGTCCAACTCATCCCAAACCATCTCAATTGGGTTATGGTCAGTGCCTACTTTGAAGAATCTAAAATGTCATATATATATTTTGATTTGTTAAACACTTTTTTGGTTACTGCATGATTCCATATGTGTTATTTCATAGTTTTGATGTCTTCATTATTATTCTACAATGTAGAAAATTGTAAAAAATAAAGAAAAACCCTTGATTGACTAGGTGTGTCCAAACCTTTGACTGGTACTGTAGATACTTGCCTTCCATGTCATAGTCTGTGCCATTCACTGTAAAATACCTGACAAGACCTGTACATACACAGGGGAACGTGAGTTAAGACTGTAGTATAAGCAGCTTTTCTTCAAAGCAAAGATGTGGTTATGGTTGTTTTCAGTTTAACGGAATAGTTAGGGATTTTGTCAATGAAGACCCTTATCTACTTCCCCAGAGTCAGATGAACTTGTGGATACCATTTTAATGTCTCTGCGTGCAGTTTGAAGGATCTTGCTAAAGAGCGTCAGCGCAATTGCTAACTGGTATTAGCGCAATGAGTAGAAGCCTATGGGAACAGCTAGCATACTAGCTTCCAGTCACTGCGCTATTAGCTGTTCCTGTAGACTTCCAGTCATTGTGCTAACTCTAGTTAGCAATGGCTCATGAATCTACCTCCAACATCCTTCATACTGAACACAGAGACATAAAAATGGTATCTACAGTTCATCTGACTCTGGGGAAATAGATAGGGCTTCATTGCCAAAATCCCGAACTCTCCCTTTAAGCTCATACAGCACATTTTGAAGGCATTTGTTTGGTATTTTGTTGTTATAACATTGTAATGACATATTGTTTTACACATAAGATGGTGAAACAGCAATATTTATATCCTTTTCTTTTACTACACTACAATCAGAAATGCCACAATTCTGCAGTTTTTCTCAGCTTCTGTATGTGGTTATTGTGCTAGCTATTTATTTGTCATGTACTACTACCACAACAGCTGGCTACATCAATGCATATAATTCATCTGGACAATGATTAGGGGAGTGCTAGCTAACGCCAGCAAGCTAGCAGGCTAATTTGATAAAAACACTTAGGGTGTCTAGGGAACACCACACAAACAGGCTGGGCGCACACACAACTACGCAGGCGTGCACAACTGCTGCTTATACGTTAGGGTAAAGGTACCCTCATGTAAAGGTAAGATTGTGCCTTCACACAATGAAGTCCATTGATTACAGTAAACAAATCTCCAAAACAATATTCAATGCAGCACATCAGAACAAAACACATGCCATTCCGATAAACAATTTCACAAAGTCATCATTCACATCATTCAGAGCATCTTTGAACATAGAGTGTATGAAGATGTCTCTGTCATGTAAAGGATAACAAAGAAAACCCTCCTCAAGCTTGAGTCAATGAGAAAACAAACTGGACATAAAAGGGCTGTCATGTATACAGTACCTGAGCCTAAATTCTACATAAGGAAAGCAGTGATGAGACAGGCCTTGCGCTGAGTCTCTGGCGTTGTGCATGCAATTAGACAACTTGCAGCTCGGCAAACCGAAGCTGTTTTCAGCGCTAGTCTCTGTTCCAGAACAAAGGACAGAGTTTGATGGAATATGACAAAACAGCCGGCGAGATGAGCCCTGTATCCTCAAACAGTGCTTGTAATTAAAGACAAAATCTGTTATTAGCGCAGCCTTCACTCCAAATCACTTCTGACAAGGACAGGCTTCAGACAAAAGGATAATTTGTAGTATTTTTACTCCATTTCCTTCTCTCTGTGTATTTTTTGTACATTTCTGTCTTTATATCTCTATCTTTATCTCTCTTTCATCATGCTCCCTCTCTCCTTCTCCATCTCTCTCTCTCTCTTTCTGTTGGGTCACTATAATGGTGCAAAACAAACACATGTTTGGCATGGCTGCTCCTCCTCTCTCTCGATCCCTCCCTGGTCCATCCATCTCTGCAGCCTGCAGGTTGACTCTTTCCTCCTTCTTGGCTGTCCTTGAACCCACCATCAGGTAAGGTCAGTCCTGCAGTGCGGCCCGACTCTTGCAGTGTTTATTATTAACTTTGATTGTGTATGCAGGTTAATCTTCAGGGTCTTTAGATGTGTGATAAAAGCCTGCCTGCAGGGGGCTCAGATGTGAGAAGGTTAATAAAATAATAAACAAACTACTTTATGACGTTCTGGGTGATAGTTAATGAGTTTTGTGCTGACAGCTCACCTTCAGAAGATGATAGAAAGAGGGAGGGAGGCTATGGAGCTCCACAGCAAACTGTACAAAAAACCTACTACAACCAAACCCAAATAAACTGATTCAGACTTGTGATTGTCATGACAAGTATCAAACCAAGCTGTTTCCTCTCCCTAAAATATATTCTTACATACAGTGTAAAACATTTCCCTTTAAATTTACAGCATTAAACTGGCACCAGAGTTGCCAGCTTAATACTGTAATTTTGCTTAACAGCAGAGATGCTGTAATATATTTTAAGCTGGCAACTCCGGTGCCAGCTTAATATACAGTGAAATGCTTCCTAAAATCTAAATGTAAGAAAATCTATACATTTGTACATAAAATACATTTCTTAAAATTGGTAACATTAACAACAAATTAACATAAGTGAGAACAGAAGGAACAAGAGTTAATGCATATGTAACCAAATAATAATACTATTTAAAAAACAATATTATGTGTGACGCCATGATCTGTTTCACCTGTCCTTGTGATTGTCTCCACCCTTTCCAGGTGTTGCTGATTTTCCCCAGTGTATTTATCCCTGTGTTTCCTGTCTCTCAGTGCCAGTTCATCTTGTATGTTTTCCAAGTCAACCAGCGTTTTTCCCGTTCTCCTGCTTTTTGCATTCTCCTTTTTCTAGTCCTCCCAGTTTTGACCCTTGCCTGTTTCTGGACTTTGTACCCGTCTGCCTGACCATTCTGCCTGCCTTGACCACGGGCCTGTCTGCCACTCTGTACATCTTGGACTCTGATTTGGTTTTAACCTTTTTGCCTGTCCACGACCATTCTCTTGCCTACCCCTTTGGATTAATAAACATTGTAAGACTCCAACCATCTGCCTCCTGTGTCTGCATCTGGGTCTCGCCTTGTGCCTTGATAATTATGTGCCTGTGTGTGGGGGGTGTGGCAGAGAGAGAGACAAAGAAAGAGAAGGAGATTGAGTTACAATTGGGATTGAGTTTGAATACAATCATAGGTCTATGATCAGGGGCAACTCTATTCAGGGTAAAGGGGTTCAGAGGCAGTGAGGAACACAATGGGACAGTTTGGGCAGGAGAGCATCCAGGAGAGAGAACTCAGAGCAGCATCAGGTGTTCCTCATGGGGCTCCGTAACAACCCTCCTCAGTTCTGACTTGGCAGCTCTTCTCACCCCTAGGACAAGCATAGAAAAATAAAGAATATAATGAGAGACAGAGAGCACCAGGACTGTTACTCTATGGCTAAAAAGATAGGTGACAAGGGACATATCAAGCTGGTGTTGTGTGTGTGTGTGTCACGGATTCCCCCGGTACTGCTGCTCATTCCGTTCACCAGCTCCGGAGGTCTACGTCACCGGCCTTCTAGGCGTCACTGAACTGGATCATTACCACCAACCCCGGACTGTCTTGTCTCATTACGCACACCTGGTTCCCATTCCCTTTGATTAGTAAGTGTATATATGTGCCCTCTGTTCCCCATTGTCCTTGTTGATTATTGTTCCATGTTCGTTGGTCTTGTGAGTACCTGTGCTCTGTTGTATCGGCTTGCGTGTTACCCTGTTAGTGTGCACTTGTTATTACGGGTCTCATCCAGTGTATTGTTATTACAGGTCTCGTCCGCTCTTCATTTGGGTTACAGCCCTGTGTTATATATACACATGTTTGTTTTGGCCTTCGTCCCCATCATGTTCATGATGTAAGTTATTTTGGGTAGAGAAAAATAATTGTATTCCTGCGCCTGTCTCCGGTCATTATACCATGGGAAAGTGTGTATGTGTGAGTGTGTGTGTGTGTGTGTACACCTCACTAGAAATCTTTATTCAAACTCTGAGCTATTGGAAGAATGGGGCAATGTTTAGGGGTTGAGAACCACTGGCTTTCTCTGGGCAACCTTGCCATACACTTTGTCCCATCTCCAGGGTTCATTATCTTGGGTTGATTCGAACGTAATAAGTATCCAGACCCTTTGCTATGAGATTCGAAATTGAGCTCAGGTGCATCCTGTATCCATTGATCATCTTGATACCACCAAAAGTGGTAAACTCAATTCATTGGACATGATTTGGAAAGGCACACACCTGTCTATCTAAGGTCCCACAGTTCACAATGCATGTCAGAGCAAAAACCAAGCCTTGAGGCCGTAAGATTTCTCCGTAGAACCCAGAGAGGATTATGTCAATTCACAAATCTGGGGAAGGATACCAACACATTTCTGCAGCATTGAAGGTCCCCAAGAACACAGTGGCCTCCAATGTTATTAAATGGAATACGTTTGGAACCACCAAGACACTTCATACAGCTCACCGTCTGGCCAAACTGAGCAATTTGGGGAGAAGGGCCTTGGTCAGGGTGGTGACCAAGAACCCAATGGTCACTCTGACAGAGCTCCAGAGTCCCTCTGTGAAGATGGGAGAACATCCCAGAAGGATAATCATCTCTTCAGCACTCCACCAATCAGGCCTTTATGGTAGTGGTAGAGTCACTCCCCAGTAAAAGGCACATGACAGCCCGTTTGGAGTTTGCCAAAAGGCACCTAAAGGACTCTCAGACCAAGAGAAACAAGATTCTCTGGTCTGATGAAACCAAGATTCAACTCTTTGGCCTGAATGCCAAGCGTTACGTCTGGAGGAATCCTGGCACCAACCCCTACGGTGAAGCATGGTGGTGGCAGCATCATGTTGTGGGGATGTTTTTCAGCAGCAGGGACTGGGAGACTAGTCAGGAATGAGGGAAAGATCAACGGAGCAAAGTACAAAGAGATCCTTGATGAAAACCTGCGCCAGAGCACTCAGGACCTCAGACTACGGTGAAGGTGCACCTTTCAAGAGGACAACACAGCCAAGACAATGCAGGAGTGGCTTTGGGACAAGTATCTGAATGTCCTTGAGTGGCTCAGCCAGAGCCTGGACTTGAACCCGATCGAACATCTCTGGAGAGACCTGAAAATAGCTGTGTAGTGACGCTCCCCATCCAAGCTGACAGAGCTTGAGATGATCTGCAGAGAAGAATGGGAGAAACTCCCCAATTACAGTTGTGCCAAGCTTGTAGCGTCATACCCAAGAAGACTTGAGGCTGTAATCGCTGTCAAAGGTGCTTCAACAAAGTACTGAGTAAAGGGTCTGAATACTTACGTAAATGTGATATTTCAGTTTTTTTTTTGTAATACATTTGAAAAAATGTCAAACAACCTGTTTTTGCTTTGTCATTATGGTGTATTGTGTGTACATTGATAAGGGGGGAAAAAACTATTTAATCAATTTTAGAATAAGACTGTATGTCAAACTGTACGTTTTTTTTTTTTACATTAAATAAAAGTAGAGCTACAAAATATTATATCATACGTTAGTGATTTTGCTTTGAAACTTGTAAACTCACTTTTGAGAAAATGGCCTTTGAAATGGCCTCCGAGCGTTCTGTCCTGACAACAGCAGTCAAGCTCCCAAGCTAACTTGCTAGCTACTTCCAGACATCTAGGTGAGAATGAACAGCTCACTGAACATTACTCGCCCTAGCAGAGCTGGTTAGGCTGTTTTAATGTTATCTAAAGTGTTGGTAACTGCAACTGTGCTGTCAGATGGTCTGTTCGTAAATTCAGAGCGTTTTGCGTTCAGAGCCCACACTGGATGCTCTGGCCGATGAGTAGGGTTGATCTGAATGTTCTGACCTCACAACGGCAGTCAAGTACCCAAGCTAACTGGCTAACTTGCTAGCTACTTCACACCACTCTGACCATTTTACTCGCTCTAGCCGAGCTGGTTCGGCTGTTTTCATGTTACCTAGAGCATCGTTGACTGTAACTGTGCTGCTGGCAACAATTTAATTACGTTTTTTTGCCGACGTTTACTGACACCGGCCATATTCAACAGGTGTTGAGCGTTCGTACAATCATCAGTTATTCTGTGCTCAGTCTTTTGTTAAGACATGTAGCTAGCTAGCTAAGTAAACAATGAACCATTATCCCAACTCATGATGTTACTACCCTGCATGAATCTGTAGGTAGCTAACCAATCAGGTTCAACGTTAACTAGATAACATTAAACTATCAAAAGAAAGAAAGAAAGCGACTTTCTTTATTTTGATAGTTTATAGTTTATTCGCCATTAGTCAGCGCCTCCACATAAACTATCATTCTGGGTGTGCGCCAGCTTATGTTTTTTTTTTAGCTAGTTAACATTAGCCTATGTGGCTCTGAGTGGCTCTGAGATACGAATTGTAAGATCATACACATAACATTAGTTTGCAAGCCAGCCAGCTAACGTGAGCTAGCTCGCTAACAGTCCACTTTAACCTTCTCTAGGATAGATATGACGGTAGCATCACACTTAGCCTAAATCCAGAAAAAATGTAGCGCGCCAAATTCAAATATATTACTATAAAATCAATCTTTCATGAAATCACACATGAAAGACACCAAATTAAAGCTACACATGTTGTGAATCCAGCCAACATGTCTGATTTCAAAAAGGATTTACGGGGAAAGCACACCAAACAATTATGTTAGCTCAGTACATAGCCACAGAAAAACACAGCCATTTTCCCAGCAAAAGATAGTAGTAACAAAAAACAGAAATAAAGATAAAATGTATCACTAACCTTTGAACATCTTCATCAGATGACACTCATATGACATCATGTTACACAATACATTTATGTTTTGTTCGATAATGTGCATATTTATATCCACAAATCTCGGTTTAGATTGGCGCCATGTTCAGAAATGCCTCCAAAATATCCAGAGTAATTACAGAGAGCCACGTCAAATAACAGAAATACTCATCATAAACTTTGATGAAAGATACATGTTTTACATATAATTAAAGATACACTTGTTCCTAATGCAACCGCTGTGTCAGATTTTAAAAAAAACGTTACGTAAAAAGCACACCTTGCAATAATCTGAGACGGCACTCAGATAGTAACAACATTTCTCCGCCATGTTGGAGTCAACAGAAATACGAAATTACATCATAAATATTCCCTTACCTTTGATTATCTTCATCAGAATGCAGTGCCAGGAATCCTAGTTCCACAATAAATCGTTGTTTTGTTCGATAATGTCCATTACTTATGTCCAATTAGCTAATTTTGCTAGCATTTTGTAGTGCACGTGTCCAAACGCTCGCGCAGATGCAGGCAAACGTCGGACGAAAACTTAAAAAAGTTATATTCCAGGTCGAATAAACTGGTCAAAGTAAGTAGAGAATCAATCTTCAGGATGTTGTTATCATTTATATCCAATAAGGTTCCAACCGGAGAATTATTTTCAGTCTCTATAAGTAATGGAACGCAAGACGATATAATGAGGAAAGCGCGCGACCAAGAACTGGCAATCTGCCAGACCACTGACTCATTCCCCTCCCATCCGTTCCCACAACACAGCATAAGCTTCATTCTACGTTCTACTGACTGTTGACATCTAGTGGAAGGCGTATGAAGTGCAAGCAGATCCATATATTACAGGGAATTGAATAGGCGATGACTTTAACAACGACCACTCTCAGATTTTTCACTTCCTGTTTGGATTTTTTCTCAGGTGTTTGCCTGCCATATGAGTTCTGTTATACTCACAGACATCATTCAAACAGGTTTAGAAACTTCAAAGTGTTTTCTATCCAATAGTAATAATATGCATATATTAGCATGTGGGACAGAGTAGGAGGCAGTTCCCTATGGGCACGAAATTCATCCAAAAGTGAAAATGCTGCCCCCTATACCAAAGAAGTTAACTTGAAATGAAAAGACTTTATGTCAAAATTAGAAACATGTAATATCTGAAAATGAAGCTAGCTAGACTATTTTAACCGTGGTCTGAAATCGGAGTAGATGGACAGAGCGAATTTACCAGCTAGTACGCCTATCAATAGTTGTTGCAGTGACATTCTCTTGAAATGGATAGTTGCATAGTGGAGTCTTTTGTTAAGACATATAGCTAGCTAGCGAAACAATTAACCATAATCCCAACTCATGACATTACTAACCTGCATGAATCTGCAGGTAGCTAAACAACCAGGTTCAATGTTAGCTAGCTAACATTAGTCTATAACTAGTCAAGCAAATGTGTCTGAGAAATGAAGAATAAGATCATACACGTAACGTTAGCTAGCTAACAGTACACTTTAACTTGAAATGAAACCACTTTCTGTCAAAATTAGAAATGTGTAATATCAGAAAAGATAGCTAGCTAGACTATCATAGCCGAAAACATCATGGTTGGGCGCATCTCCTGTCAGATGTCATGGTTGCCCTTAGTTTGAAGATGTAATCTGGAGACAGGCCTTTTCGCCATCTCCTTCGCTATCATACTCGAATTCCACTGATTTCAAAACTCGGTCCTCCAGAAAGTGGAGAGCATAAGCGAACCAGCCAGCTAACGTTAGCTAGCTAATAGTACACTTTAACTTGATATTAGGTTTATGCAGTTTTACTATGTGATAATTATTTTTTTTAATCCACTTTAGACAGGATTACCGAGACATTATGACCAGCTCAAATAGACAGAAGCGCGCTATATGGTAGACCAATCCAAACTCATCTTTCGGCATGTCCAGCATTATCATTATCTTAGCCAAGGTTACTGGCTTTTTCTGTGGCTAAACCAACTAGGCTCGTAATTTCACAATTTTATTTGCATATGCATTTACAGACGGCATAGACATTTGTTATTAAGGCACATGAAAGTTCACATGTTCGAGAAGGCATTTTTTGCCACAAAAACGCATTCGATTTTTTTTTTAAAGTGAAGTTCAAACGGCTCTGCTGTGATGTAGTCAACCGCAACATACACCTAGTTTCCTGAAACGGGTCACAAATATGGAAAAAGTCGAGGTCTGAATACTTTCTAAATGCACTGTATATCCAATATAGTTTATGTAATCAATTGAGGCATTGAACAAATACAAACAAGAGCTAGATACACCGACTTCAAACCCTAGATTACCAATAAAACATTGCTATACACTACACAATAACACAGATTATTTTCCCAGACTCACAAAAATGGTCCTTTCTTTCTACGACACCAAATGTTTGCATACTGGTAAAGTGAACAGGTTTAGCGAATGTAACAAACATTATGTAACAATGTTGTTGAGAGGTTATACAGACATGGACGTATGTTGTGCAGCTGAGAGCTGAGTGAACGGAATCATACAGCCTCTGTCACAGGGTTAGCTAAGGAGGACACTATGTGCCGGTGTTGTTGCGTTCAAGCTTTCCCTTGTGAGTAGACTGTATCACAGTGACATATAGATGGCTACCAATATTACTTACTTATTGTGTAAACTGACATCCTACTTGAAATATAATACTGGGAGGGAAACAATTTGTCCACTTTACTGGCTACTCCCGGCGACACTGTGATAGAGCTGCCCACTGGAAGCACCTTAGGTCAGCAGGTAAATCGATACAACACCAGTGCACTGGTCATTCACATCGGCTTTAGCAGCTGAGTCTTGTGAGTAGTTTAACCCCTTATTTTACAGTCTCCATATATACTTCCATACATTTCATCAGCTGTTATAGGGGAATCTTCAGACGAGTTGTGAGGCCTGTGGGAGTGCTAAAGTAAAACATTTGATGTGTACGTGTTCGTGAGAGTCTCACCTTTCCACAGGTGGTGTTAGTGTGTAGCCCAAACTGTTCGGATGCTACTTTCAGAAGATGTCATATCGGCTATACAGACTTCAGATGAGACCTAAAATGGAGAACACCATCGTGTTCATGAGAGTCTCATCTTTCTATAGAGGGGTCATAATAGTTTGTAAGCCAAACCGTTCGGGCGTTAGACGATTTTGTGAGAAGACCAATTTTCGGGATGTCTCATGGTCTGACAAACACGTCTCTAGATCTATCACCTTCACTGCAGATGCGTAAATGCGACATACGTGGATGTGGTGGATTGAGACGCATCCAATGCAAACATATCTCTAGTTTAAATTGACAGATTTTGATGGGGATTTTTGTATTGCTAATTAGATGTCCGCTGGGGCACAGACATTAACCTTAGAGGGTTAATGCTGTAGATTGCACTGTATTATGGGTATAATGCTATTAACTGTAAATGGAAGACTCCTTTAACATACTGTATTTCTTTACAGTAATAGATCATTTCTACTGTAAATTCAAATGATCAGTTTAAGGTACCAACCTCATGATGTCTTGTGAGACACATGAAGCTCAGACTATTTTAGTAAATATCTTCTTGAAGCTGCTGTGAAGTGGAAGAATGTGTTCTAGGTACCTTGGCTTGTTTATAAGTAACTTTATTGCTATTGTTGAATTACTGCACATTTTCTTAGCTAACCTACAATATGTAGCTAGCTAGCTAACCTTTGCTAGCTAATTAGCTAGTTAGCTAGCTCAAGTTGACACCAGCATTTCGGTCTGTTCTAAATTGCTCGTAAAAATATCTTGCTGTGCGACCTAGAAAAAAAATCACCCAGATAATAATTGTTGTGCCATAGAGAATAAACTGAGTGCAGATTCGTGACCGTTATGTTTTCAACTTTACTACAGAGAAAATTACTGGTTTCTAGCAGTTCAAAAGATATGACCCATATTACCAGTGGCACATTTTTTTTATTTGGATTGACAGGCCACATTTTAAACATAAATCACATTGTGGGCAATTAAATACATGTAAAAAGATATATAATAATGTTTCCTGATCTTTCTTATATCTCAGATATAGGATTGACACTTCAGAACAAACATCCTTCAGATTTTTTTTGGGGGGCTACATGTTCCTTGTAGTGAATTTGTTATTCAATGCATTTGAATGGGCCAATCAAATGTTTCATCAAATACATTTTCCGTATTTTTTGATACTTCAAGGGGTCTTAAAATTCCAAATTTAATAGAAAATGTCCTTGGTATGACCTTAAAACAATTTCATATACTGTAGCTTAGTGGATTTACAGAATTCTACAGTGTTTTAATTACAGAAAAGTCTAACAGTTTAGGCAAAGTATCATGCTGTATTTAAGCACTGTAAATTGTATGGGAATTGATTGTAGGTTGCACACAGCTGAGCTCCCACCAAGCACAGAGAAAGCATCTCAAAAGAGCGTTAACTCATATTTATTCAACAGTCCATTATCATGACCACTTAAAGCAAAGCCATCATTCCAAACAAATACACACACACATATCTTCTCTCTGTAGCAAGTTTTCCTGGCATACTCAGAAGTGTCACGTGCATATTTCATCACAATAATGAACAAATAGAGCCAGGGAGTGGTAACGATGTCTCTCCTCACCGTCCCGATGCCGAGGCACTTTGTGCCAAAGAGCAGCTAAGTTAGAAGCAATTCTTTATCTGCTGGCTCCCGTCTTGAAGAACATTTGAGTTTAGGCCGAGTACTTGCAAACTATACCTCATGTACTGTATTCTTTATGAATGATTATCCATGGTAAATATTTCACTTACATGCCTACCGACTGACTGACTGACTGCTGGAATTGGGGTGGCTGAGACTGGAGCTAAGAGTGATGGGAGCTGCCAGGATGGACCTAGTTTCTCCTCCAAACAGGCTGCCACTACACACTTCAATGCCAGGAGATGACGCTGCTCTTTGGGAAAGGATTTGCAAGAATGGCTGGGTGTGTGAAAAGATGGAATATGGGAGAAGGCCTGCATTTGACAGCTTCTTCCCTGAGTCAAAGGCTTGTTTGCATTGTGCTGCACTTTGCTAGCAAGTAGGGAGGGACACGGGTCGGGGTGGGAATACCTGGGTATATAGATTTTGTGGACAATCTGTGAGGAGAGGAGCCTTGTAGAGTTGAGGGCAGTCAAAGGCACATATCTCACTCTCTGGTCTCAGATCGAAGTGCCTCAGAGAGACTCCGAGATGTGCATGTATCATTTATAACAACCTTTCACAGATTGGACCTAGGTCAGTCACCTCCTCCTCTGCAGACTGGGATCTCTCTTTTTAATACAGTGACTCCAGACCCCAGTGGATTGTCAGCTGCATTCAGAAAGAGAAGGAACTCACCCTCTCTCATATTTCAAACAAATACTCTGACCCATTGGTGCCTACCTACTACACAGTGACATGCAGACAGGGTAGGCACAGTATTAATCTGATAAAAAAGCTCTTATCAAAAGCCAAAATAGTGACCTTCATTCACTTGCTATTTTCACAGGTTGATAGGCAAGACCTCAGAAAAAAAGTACTGTTGTTGCCAGTCTCTCTGGACTCCTATGAAAAATATACACCATCATGAGGCCTCTGATAGTGACCCAAGTTACTGCCCTGAAGACACTGATGGCTTCATCAAAAAGGCAGGTGTTGTGTGCTATTTGAAATGTGAAAATTTGTATTAAAAACACCTGGCTTGATAAACTAGTGGGCTAATTCCCCAACCAAGCAGATAATGTACAACTAGTAGAGTCATGTTGGTTGTGAAGTGCGTTAGCGAAAAGCTTTTTCCTTTCTTTAGAACAAAATGCAATTACCACTTGGCTGTCTATTATATCACCCTGTCACAGGCCCTCACAGTCAACACCCCCTCATAAGATTGCCTGCTGCAGTTGTTCGAGAGATGTCCAGTTTGTAGCCGAGCATGCAGCATAGAGATGACCCGCAAGGGAGCCTTCATCAGCATCATGCAGACATGCCCTCGCTGTGAGCGTTCCTATGAATGGAGCAGTCAGTTACATGTTGTCAAGTATCCGGCCAGCAACCTTCACCTGTCAGTGGCAACAGCTTTCACAGGCTCATCATTTGTTCAAATACAGAAGGTAACCAACTTCATTACTTTGATAGATTTGATAAACCAATTGTGAAACATCATTTAGGTAAACTGACATCTTCTGTTGCTTATTTCTATTTCTTGGATGCATATAATGTCCAGGGAATAACCTAGCCTGATCGCTGGGTTCACCATTCTATTTCACTTCACATTTTATGATATCTGAAGTGAAATAGAAAGGTGAATGTAGCGATCAGACTGGTTCCACCAGGCTAATCATAACCACCATTGATAATGTAATCAGTGTTCTGCGTATCCGTGTGTGTGTGTGAGTTTGTGTGACCGACCAGTATCTTTGATGAGGGCAGGCGCTGATCTACGCTGCTATGCCCATCAATGGGGCTCTGGAAAAGGCCTCCCCTCCAGCCTCACCTCTTGCCTGCTCACCAATGGTTGTCAATGGGGAGAACAGAGTTAGGTAGATTGAGTCGCACCTAGGGCTGTGGCGGTCATGACATTTTTTCAGACCGTTAAATAACATAAACACGTTTAGTATCTCCAGGCCTCCACACAAACAGGCATTTGGAACATCTACATTTTAACAAGTCTAATGAATCAATTTAATATACACCATAACAATAAATCCATTATTTACTTGAGGTAGATCTAAAGAAACATTATTTGTATTTATTATGGATCCCCATTAGCTGCTGCCAAAGCAGCAGCTACTCTTTCTGGGGTCCAGCAAAATAAAGGCAGTTTATACAATTTTAAAACATTACAATACATTCACAGATTTCACAACACACTGTGTGCCCTCAGGCCCCTACTCCACCACTACCACATATCTACAGTACTAAATCCATGTGTATGTATAGTGCGTATGTTTTCGTATGTGTGTGTGTGTTTGTGTATGCATGCATGTGTCTGTGTTGCTTCACAGTCCCCGCTGTTCCATAAGGTGTTTTTTATCTGTTTTTTAAATCAAATTTTACTGCTTGCGTCAGTTACTTGAGTTACTTGAGTCATGGCTCTATGTAGTACTGTGTGCCTCCCATAGTCTGTTCTGGACTTGGGGACTGTGAAGAGACCTCTTGTGGCATGTCTTGTGGGGCATGCATGGGTGTCAGAGCTGTGTGCCAGTAGTTTAGACAGACAGCTCGGTGAATTCAACATGTCAATACCTCTCATAAATCAAAGTAGTGATCAAGACAATCTCTCCTCCACTTTCAGCCAGGAGAGATTGACATGCATATTATTAATATTAGCTCTATGTGTACATTCAAGGGCCAGCCGTGCTGCCCTGTTCTGAGCCAATAGCAATTTTCCTAAGTCCTTTTTTGTGGCACCTGACCACACGACTGAACAGTTGTCAAGGTGCGACAAAACTAGGGCCTGTAAGACCTGCCTTGTTGATAGTGTTGTTAAGAAGGTAGAGCATCACTTTATTATAGACAGAATTCTCCCCATCTTAGCTACTAATCCATCAATATGTTTTGACCATGACAGTAAACAATCTAGGGTTACTCCAAGCAGTTTAGTTATCTCAACTTGCTCAATTTCCACATTTATTGGATTTATTACAATATTTAGTTGAGGTTTGGGGTTTAGTGAGTGTTTTGTTCCATATACAATGCTTTTGGTTTTAGAAATATTTAGGGCTAACTTATTCCTTGCTACCCACTCTGAAACTAACTGCAGCTCTTTGGTGAGTGTTGCAGTCATTTCAGTTGCTGTAGTAGCTGAAGTGTTGAGTCATCCGCATACATAGAAACTCTGGCTTTACTCAATGTCAGTGGCATGTCATTAGTAAACATTTTAAAAAGCAAGGGGCCTAAACAACTACCCTGGGGAATTCCTGATTCTAACTGGATTATATTTGATAGGCTTCCATTAAAGAACACCCTCTGTGTTCAGTTAAACAAATAACTCTGTATCCACATTATAGCAGGGGGTGTAAAGCTATAACACATACTGTACATTTTTCCAGCAGCAGACTATGGTCAATAAAGTCAAAAGCTGCACTGACGTCTAACAAGACAGCCCTCACAATCATTTTATCATCAATTTCTCTCAGCCAATCATCAGTCATTTGTGTAAGTGCTGTGCATGTTGAGTGTCTATAATGCTGAAAATCTGTTGTCTATTTGTACTGTAAAATAGTGTGGTATCTGGTCAAACACCATTTTTTTCAGAGGTTTACTAAGGGTTGATAACAGGCTGATTGGTTGGCTATTTGAGCCAGTAAAGGGGGCTTTACTACTCTTTGATAGCGGAATGACTTTAGCTTCCCTCCAGACCTGAGGGCACACGCTCTCTAGTAGGCTTAAATTGAAGACGTGGCAAATAGGAGTGGAAATATCGTCTGCTATTATCCTCAGTAATTTTCCATCTAGATTGTCAGACCCTGGTTGCTTGTCTTTGTTGATATACAACAATACTTTTTTCACCTCTTCCACACTGAGTTTACGGAATTAAAAAGTACAAATCTTGTCTTTCATAATTTGGTCCGATATACTTGGATGTGCAGTGTCAGCGTTTGTTGCTGGCATGTCATCCCTAAGTTTGCTTATCTTGCCAATGAAAAAGTCATTAAAGTAGTTTGCAATATCAGTGGGCTTTGTGATGAATGAGCCGAACTGATTCAATAAATGAAGGAGCCGAGTTGGCTTTTTTCCCCCAGAATTTCATTTAATGTCCCCCAAAGCTTTTTACTAGCATTCTTTATATAATTTATCCTTGTTTCATAGTGTCTTTTTATTTTTTATTTAGTTTAGTCACATGATTTCTTAATTTGCAGTACGTTTGCCAATCAGTTGGGCTGCCAGACTTAATTGCCATACCTTTTGCCTCATCCCTCTCAACCACACAATTTTTAAATTCCTCATCAATCCAAGGGGATCTTACAGATTTTACAGTCATTTTCTTAATGGGTGCGTGCTGATTAGTAACTGGAATAAGTCGTTTCATAAATGCGTCAAATGCAGCGTCTGGTTACTCCTCATTACACACCACAGAAGAGCAAATATTATTTACATCAACATATGAATCACTACGAAAGTTATTGTATGACCTCTTATACACTACATTAGGCCCAGCCTTTGGAACTTTGGTTTTCCTAGATATGGCTATTATATTGTGATCACTACATCCTATGGATTTGGATACTGCTTAAAGCAAATATCTGCAGCGTTAGTAAAAATGTGATCAATACATGTTGATGATTTAATTCTTGTGCTGTTTGTAACTACCCTGGTAGGTTGACTGACAACCTGATCCAAGTTGCAGGCACTGGTTACAGTTTGAAGTACATTTTCTTCTTTATGATACAGTTGAAGTCGGAAGTTTAAATACACTTAGGTTGGAGTCATTAAAACTAGTTTTTCAACCACTCCACAAATGTCTTGATAATGCAACCGCTGTGTCAGATTTCAAAAAGCTTTACGGCAAAACACAATATTCAATAATCTGAAAACAGCGTTCAGCCACAAAAGCAAGCCATACAGTTACCCGCCAAATTGTGCAGTCAACAAAACTCATAAAAAGCATTATAAATCTTCACTTACCTTTGCTGATCTTCGTCGGAATGCACTCCCAGGACTCCCACTTCCACAAGAAATGTTCGTTTTGTTCGGTAATGTCCATCATTTATGTCCAAATAGCTATTTTTGTAGCGTGTTTGGTAAACAAACCCAACGTCAGGAAAGCGTGTTCACTAAAAGCTGACGAAATGTCCAAAAGTTCCATAACAGTCAAACGATGTATTGAATCCATCTTTAGAATGTTTTTAACATAAATCTTGAATAACGTTCCAACCGGAGAATTACATTGACTTCAGATGAGCGATGGAACAGAGCTCCCTCTCATGTGAACGTGCATGGTCAAAGAATGGTCAGGTCATGGCAGACCTGACTAATTTCCCTCTCATTCGCCCCCCCCCCCTTCACAGTAGAGGCATCAGACAAGGTTCTACAGACTGTTGACATCTAGTGGAAGCCGTAGGAAGTGCAAACTCATCCATATCTCCTTGTGATTTCAATAGGATCTTGGTTGAAAATCGACCAGCCTCAGAATTACCACTTCCTGTTTCTATTTTGTCTCAGGTTTTTGCCTGCTATATGAGTTCTGTTATACTCACAGACATAATTAAAACAGTTTTAGAAACTTCAGAGTGTTTTCTATCCAATACCAATAATAATATGCATATATTAGCAACTATGACTGAGGAGCAGGCCGTTTACTCTGGGCACCTCTGTGCACCTTTCATCCAAGCTACTCAATATTGCCCCTGCAGCCATAAGAAGTTAACTTCTTATGGCTGCAATCCCGTTAACGGGATCGATATGACAACAGCCAGTGAAAGTGCAGGGCGCCAAATTCAAACAACAGAAATCTCATAATTTAAATTCCTCAAACATTTTAAAGGTAATCTTGTTGTTAATCCCACCAAAGTGTCCGATTTCAAATAGGCTTTTCAGCGAAAGCTCCACAAACGATTATGTCCACCAAGGAGGAATTTTAATTATGAGATTTCTGTTGTTTGAATTTGGCGCCCTGCACTTTCACTGGCTATTGTCATATCATCCCATTAATGGGATTTTTCCAACAATTGTTTACAGACAGGCTTTTTCACTTATAATTCACTGTATCACAATTCCAGTTGGTCTGAAGTTTTCATAGACTAAGTTGACTGTGCCTTTAAACAGCTTGGAAAATTACAGAACATTATCTCATGGCTTCTAATAGGCTAATTGGCATCYTTTGAGTCAATTGGAGGTGTACCTGTGGATGTATTTCAAGGCTTACCTTCAAATTCAGAGCCTTTTTGCTTGACATCATGGCAAAATCAAAAGAAATCCGCCAAGATCTCAGAATTCACAAGTCTGGTTCATCCTTGGGAGCAATTTCCAAATGCCTGAAGGTACCACGTTCATCTGTACAAACAATAGTACGCAAGTATTAACACCATGGGACCACGCAGCCATCATACCGCTCAGGAAGAAGACTCGTTCTGTCTCCTAGAGATGAACGTACTTTGGTGTGAAATGTGCTATTCAATCCCAGAACAACAGCAAAGGAGCTTGTGAAGATGCTGGAGGAAACAAGTACAACGGTTTCTATATCCACAGTAAAACGAGTCCTATATCGACATAACCTGAAAGGCCGCTCAGCAAGGAAGAAGCCACTGCTCCAAAACAGCCATAAAAAAGCCAGACTACGGTTTGCAACAGCACATGAGGACAAAGATCGTACTTTTTGGAGAAATGTCCTCTGGTCTGATGAAACAAAAATATAACTGTTTGGCCATAATGACCATCGTTATGTTTGGAGGAAAAAGGGGGATGCTTGCAAGCCGAAGAACACCATCCCAACCGTGAAGCACAGGTTGTATGTTTTCTGGCTATGTGGCATGCCAGGGGTTGTAGGCTTGTTCATTTAGCAGACAAGATGTGTTATTATTTTATATTATATGATTTTATAGTAAGAATAATATAATTGGACTTAACTGAATAAAATGGAAAGGATATTTTTTGACATTCATAAAAGTGATCATTTGAAACAGGTCGTGTAGGCTACGCTAGATTTAGAGTTATTTGATACAAACCTTTGAGTGTCTTAGAAGTCAAAACATATATGGGCTGCATGATGTGACTATAGGCTATTGAAGATATGAGAAAATTGCAAAAAAAGCTTGCACTCTGTTCCCTGCCTCAGGCTGCGCACACTGTTCTCTCATCAAGTGATCATATGATCAACCCTCAGACTATTCTCAATGTAATATTGTTTTTACTAATATGTTAAATTCGTTTTGATTTAGAGTGGCCCATTATCAAATGGGCACGAACAGGAGCAGGGGAAAAATATACATGTCATCCGCCTATGCACTCGAATAGTGAATGGAAGCCGCTTTCTCGCCTGTTGGGGTAGGCTACTCCGTGCATTATTTCACTCCATGCATCAAACACTGTTTGAGGAGCATGCAGCTTCTCACTGTGAGACAGGTGATATTACGCCCAAACTATGTATGCCATGGGCTCCCCAACCCTGTTCCTGCAGCTACCAAGTGCTTAATTTGGGAAACCAAGTGAAATCTGTTCGGGTACATTGAAAGTAACATGTTTTCACAACTAAATATATTTCATTAAACTGTTGACAGCTCTTCTCTCTGCGTGCTTGAGAAAGTAATGAAGTAGAGAGGGGAGGAGATGGAAACGCATGGTGGTGATGTATTCTGTAGCTAAAGGTAACCTAATATGTCACCCTATTAATTATGAAATTATAAAAATTCCCTACAACTAGGCTATTCATTATTCATTATCAGATGTGTCAGATGTGTGTCAGATATCACCTATTATATCTGCCATTGGTAATAGAACAGTGACTATGTCTGTATGTGTTCACAGATACCTGTATGGAGCCAACACTTGAGAGACTTGCAAGATGTTGTGATGGAGTACAGACTAACAGACAGGCTTGATGCTGATGCCTCTAACTGGAGAGAGACCTTGCACTCAGCAATACAATTATATTACACACATTTATTACTTGTTTTTGTCTTTGGTTATTATTGAATCGAGTGGTACTATCAATGGGGAAGGGGGGGGGGGGGGGGGGGGTATATGTGTGTCACCATACAGGAAAGTATGACGAGTGACATACACTACTGTTCAGAAGTTTGGGGTCACAGAAGGCCAGCATCCCGGAGTCGTCTCTTCACTGTTGACGTTAAGACTGGTGTTTTGTGGATACTATTTAATGAAGCTGCCAGTTGAGGACTTGTGAGGCGTCTGTTTCTCAAACTAGACACTCTAATGTACTTGTCCTCTTGCTCAGTTGTGCACCGGGGCCTCCCACTCCTCTTTCTATTCTGGTTAGAGCCAGTTTGCGCTGTTCTGTGAAGGGAGTAGTACACAGCGTTGTACGAGATCTTCAGTTTCTTGGCAATTTCTCGCATGGAATAGCCTTAATTTCTCAGATCAAGAATAGACTCACGAGTTTCAGAATAAAGTTATTTGTTTCTGGCCATTTTGAGCATGTAATCGAACCCACAAATGCTGATGTACCTGATACTCAACTAGTCTAAAGAAGGCCCATTTTATTACTTCTTTAATCAGGACAACAGTTTTCAGCTGTGCTAACATAATTGCGAAAGGGTTTTCTAATGATCAATTAGACTTTTAAAATTATAAACTTGGATAAGCTAACACAACATGCCATTGGAACACAGGAGTGAGAGTTGCTGATAATGAGCCTTTGTACGCTGTTGGATTCAACATTTTGAACATTGAGATATTAAAGACATGATAGATCAGACGCATAGTATATTAAGGAGTGAAAGAGACTGGGTCTCTGTAGAAAGATAGATAGCTGTGGAATGTGTTGGGTGACAAGAGGAGAGCAACGTGTTGATACAGGGGAGACAGATTTACATCTATGGATTAAATGAAGGAGGGGTTGAGGTCAGGAGGTGAGGAGGTGAGGTCAGTTCCCCTTAAGGGAGTAATCAGGGTTTAGTATCTGGTTACCTTCTTCCTGTTGGGCATAAACTGTAAGGATTGGAGAGAGGGAGTGTCTTAAGTAGGATGTATATAACTGTGATGGAGATAAATGTTTTGTTGTCTGAATTACAGCTGTACAGAACCTTTGGGAGGAATTAAACTTGGTTAAAGCTTCTCTAGTGTCCGTGGGTTATTTCTCTGAAAAATAAGAACCTAACAATGCCTATGTAGATATTCCATAAAAATCTGCCGTTTCCAGCTACAATAGTCATTTACAACATTAACAATGTCTACACTGTATTTCTGATCAATTTTATGTTATTTTAATGGACAGAAAATGTGCTTTTCTTTCAAAAACAAGGACATTTCTAAGTGACCCCAAACGTTTGAATGGTATTGTATTTGGCAAGGTAGCCCCAGCACCACCAGACAAAATGTTGATAGGTACAGAATCTGTACCAGCTGTGAATGACAATAACATATGCAAGACAAGTGTAATATTTGCACATTGTTATATTAACAAAACACTGCTTCTACAGTATTATGTGAAGGATGGTTTATTCCACATGGAACTGTTACACTTGAATGTTATAAAATACTTTGCTTAGAATATCTACATATTCCCAAAGCAACTCTGTAGGCTACTCAGTATAAGAGTGGCATCCTTCTGCATCTCACATCTGCCTGAAGTTACTGAGCTGTGCCTGCCGGACCCATAAGTCAAACTATGTCATATGCTGGATGGAGTGTCATGCACTCCAACCAACCTGCCACCAGACTGCACATGTCCATAACCCGTAATACATGATATAGATGGAAGGGACGTCATCACTCACTGGAGACTTGAAGACAGAACATCCTCAGATTTGGGCGAAAAAAACGTAGAATAGAAATGCCGTTCTAGTTCTGGTTAGACAGCTACAGTTGTACCCTACACACAACTGATTTTGATTTGTTCGGTGACGTGTAGGTATACTGTCTTTATAAACACACAAACATGATATTTACAGCAGATACATACAGTTTTGTCTTTGTAACACGAACACATCCACATATTTTTTTGTTGATGTAGGGATGTACACACAAGCTGGGTGATGTATCTCCTGGGAAAGAAATAACAGCGGACATAATATTGTAGGACTGCTGTGTTGACTGAAGACCGTAGCAAGGTGTTGTAGAACGAGTGTTGAAATACATTCCAGACACTGGCTCTTGCTATAGATAGATAGAATAGCCAGCTGCAGCTATAGCCAAGCTATGCTAGCTAGCTGCTGTCAGCTTGGCTAATCAAAAGGTCAGCGCAGGCTTTAGCCTACACATACTGTACAACTGAATTACCTGACCATCTTGAGATGGTGAGTCAGTCAGAACGGGAGAAGTCCTCAAATTCAAAATGTTGTTGTTTCCATAGCAAAGCTAGCTTGCTTACCTTGCTGTACTCACTACCACACCAGCATTTCATAATGAGCATTGATGAAAAACAAGGCCAAATCATTAAGTGCAGTCGTACTCTTTGTTCACCCACGAATGCGTGTCCAAGCACGGCTCTAACGCCATCATTAAGTTTGCTGACGACACAACAGTTGCAAGCCTGATCACCGACAATGATGAGACAGCCTCTAGGGAAGAGATCAGAGACGTGGCAGTGAGGTGTCAGGACAACAACCTCTCTCTAAACGTGATCAAGACAAAGGAGCTGATCGTGGACTACAGGGAAAGGACACACCCCCATTCACATCGAGGGGGCTGTAGTGGAGCGGATCGAGAGTTTCAAGTTCCTTGGTGGTCCAAACACACCAAGACAGTTGTGAAGAGGGCACAACAACACCTTTCCCCCTCAGGAGACTGAAAAGATTTGGCATGGGTCCCCAGATCCTCAAAAAGTTCAACAGCTGCACCATCGAGAGCATCCTGACCGATTGCATCACCGACTGTTATGGCAACTGCTCGGCATCCGACCGTAAGGCCCTACAGAGGGTAGTGCGTACGGCCCAGTACATCACTGAGGCCAATCTTCCTGCCATCCAGGACCTATACTAGGTCGTTTTTACACTGCTACTCACTGTGTATTATCTATGCATAGTCACTTTACCTCTACCTACATGTACAAATTACCTCGACTAACCTGTGTCCCCACACATTGACTAAGTACCAGTAACCCCTTGAATATAGCCTCGTTATTGTTATTTTATTGTTTACCTTTTTATTTTTTACTTTTGTTTATTTAGTAAATATTTTCTTAACTCTATTTCTTGAACCTCATTGCTGGTTAAGTGCTTGTAAATAAGCATAAATAAGCTGTTGTATTCGGCACATGTGACAAATAAAATTTGATTTGACATAGCCCCCCCATTGGCATCATCTGAAATATTAAGAGTGATATTTTGGATCATAATCCTTCTTTTGAATTGAATTCCTTTACTTTTCTCCATGAACACTTCACTAATATTTAGTCATACAAAAGGTGTGAATAGAGATCAACAATAGGCCTAGTTCATGCAACACTGCATATTCCCAAAACATATCAAGTGATTATTTTACAATGCAGCATGTGTTGTATGGAGTATATCTCTCCAAACAGCCAGTCTCAGACATTTAAGATACATTTTCCATTTGTTGGCAGACAGTGGGTCTGGCTAGCAGGGTGGTGGGGGTTGGGTCGATGGGGTGTGACTCTTTCTCAGCTCACCTGATATCCAATAAGTCTAGTGGATTGCACACATACACCAAACACACACACACACACACACACACACACGTAACCACACACACGTAACCACACACACACATAAATGCAAACACACGTGCACACACTTTCAAACTCACACACACACACACAACCCCACACACACACACACACACACACAGCTCCATCATCATGTGTCATTGAGTGTCATCACTCTCAGAATCTCAAGGTGCCCAAAGGTCACAGACGACAATGTGATAATGGCCCAGCTGCTGTGTGTGTCTATCACTCCGGGTGTCTATGGCTGTGGGCAGGTAGCTTAGCGGTTAAGAGCGTTGTGCCAGTAACTGAAAGGTTGCTGGTTCAAGTCCCGAGCCAACTCTGTGAAAAATCTGTCGATGTACCCTTGAGCAAGGAATTCAACCTTAACTGCTCATGTAAGATGCTCTGGATAAGAGTGTCTGCTAAGTGTGTAAAATGCTCTGCCTGACCACACACTGGGACGAGCTACAGTACATGTTTCTCATGACACCATCTCTCTCTCTACATCAGATGTTGGCTTTTCTCTTTTCCAATTCAGAGGAAAGCATATTTCAGATATATCAGCAGACCATTGGGACAAATGCGTCACATTATCAGATGGATGTGAGATTTGTATTGTTGATGTGATGTTGATGCCTCATTTCTGTTTCACTAAACACTTCAAAATACAATTGCTTTTATTTTGACATTCATTGCTGTTGACTATAACATACCAATAATAGTTGTTTTCTCATGCACTCATCCCTATGTTTGTTACTGTTTTGATTGACATTCTCCTGCTCATTGCTGTTCTCACTGAAACCTAAAGGTGGCACTGTTGCCTTTCAGAGTTTATCTGGTCCACATTCCTCCATAATAATCTAGGCCAGTATCATTCATGGGTTAACAATGTTGTACGATTTGTTTTAAAGCTGTTCAGGATGTAAATTTGTAAGCAAAGTTTAAATATATGATACCAGCATGTAATAAATGTACAGCTCAGATGCTAATGGCACTGCCAAATCCTTTGAGACAGTGACAAAGTGTAGCTGTAGTATAAAACAACCCCTTATAGAAAGAATGTATCCTTATTGATTAATGTTTTTGTTATTATAGCAATTGTACATCCCTATGTTGTGGGTGCTGAGTCACACTATAAAATTATCATGACATTTTTACCCATTCAACCACCAGCATATAAACATCCTTCACTACGTTGTTCAGAGTGGTGATGTACCACACACACTCAGCAGAAAGGAGAGGCTTCTCCCAGCATCTCAGGTCAACACACAGTAGGGGGCAAACAAGACCCTTGAATAAACCACTACCTATCAGCTGAATGGGATAGCATATGCTGTATGTGTGTGTGGAAGGTGGAGAGAGACACTCCCCTCCATATTTATTTGGACAGTGAAGCTAAAACGACTGCACAGAATGTGACCATTTATTTGAGGGTATTTTCATACATATCTGTTTTACCGTTTAGAAATGAATGCATTTTATGTATCTCGTCCCCCCATTTGAAGGTGTCATAAGTATTTGGACAAATTCACTTACAGTGTATTACATTTAGTCAAAAGTGTACTATTTGGTCCCATATTCCTACCACGCTATGATTACATCAAGCTTGTGACTCTACAAACCTGTTGGATGCATTTGCAGTTTGTTTTGGTTGTGTTTCGGATTATGCTTGTGTCCAATATAAATTAATGGTAAATCATTAGTTATGTTATTTTGGAAACCCTTACCCTAACCCTAACCCTAGCCCTAACCTTAACCCTTACCCTAGCCTTACTCCAACCCTAACCCTAACCGTAACCTTAGCAAGCAGTTGCTAATCAACAGATAGTTTGTTGATAGTATGACCATCTGCAGAGCATTTTAACTATCTGATCTATCCAAATAAAGTGTGACCATGATTTTATTGTAAATAATAGAATATGTTTCTGAACACTTCTATATTAATGTCGATGCTAGCATGATTACGAATAATCAGAAATGAATCGGGAATAATGTCGTGTGAGAAAGTTCGATTCACAAAGATCATTCCCTCAAAACATGCTAACTATCACCAATAACAAAAAAAAGGTTAGTATTTTGGGGGGGTATGATATTTATGCCTCTAACTTTCTCACTCATTATTATACGATTCATTCATGATTATCCGTAATCATGCTAGCATCCACATCAATGTAGACATGTTCAGAAACATTCTATTCTTATTTACAATAAAAGTGACTCAAAAATGACACAATACAGTATTTACTATTAATTTATATTGGGCACAACATAATCTGAAACACAAAAGTCTGTAGAGCCACAAGCTTGATGTAGTCATTGTGTGCTAGGAATATAGGACCACATTAAATTATCTATTGACTCGGTTTCTTTGCAGCAAAATCTGCAGAGCTGGGAAGGTTCTATATCCTATATATAACATTCTATTGGTTGCAAGAATTCTGTATAATAGTTTAAATTGATAAATTCTAAGTATCAGTTCATAAACCACATACCATGGAATCGTTACATCAAAAATATCTTACAAACTTTTTTGCAATCTACATGGCACAGCTGTACATTTTTTGGTCTTTAAATGAAACAGGTATACTTTTATACTTATCAAAACGTTCTTTAAACAATTTTGGTCTTTAATGCAGGGCCGACAGACAAGTTCCTTTCTTTTTCCCCCTTCCACCTGCCTTTTCCATTTTTTGCGTTAATGCTGCAATCAGTTGGTTGTAATTTTGGGTAGAGCAGACATTTCCATATATTTTTGTTAGTTGCATGTGTGACAACTCTACCAGTCCTATTAATATAATTTACAAAGATTATACCTTTTAAAAAATTTGTATCGAAAACGTTTTTTTGATCAATTGGTATATTTGAGGTTAACAACATTTGTTTTACTATTTGTTCAGTATTTTCTGGTGGATTAAACTGAAATTGCAAACAACTTTCTATGGCTTGTTTTAAAATAGCATTATTTTGGAGATTATTTCAAAAAACGAAAGTGAAATGTTGTAATCTGAATAAAAGGGAAAAGGCCATTCTTGAACATGGGGTGAGACATTCTTACTATTTTGCTAGTGAACCAGTTCAGATTTAAGTATAACTTTTGTATGACTGACGCCTTTAGTCAGAAGTCTAACGCTTTAATATTTAATCATTTCTGCCGTACAAATTCATATTCATTATATAAATAGGCCCTTTTCATTTTGTCTGGTTTGCCATTCCAAATAAAATTGAATATTTTTTGCTCATATAATTTAGTAAAAACAGGTGTAAGCAAGACCATTAGCAAATAGGTAAATTGAGATATGACTAAAGAGTTCATCAGGGTGATTATTTCACAAATAGACAGGTATTTTCCTTACCATGGTAGGAAGATCTCATCTGTTTTATTATCTTTCTATTAAAGTGTTTTGGAGTGAAATCATTATTTTCTTTTGGGATATGTGTACCGAGTAGGTCCACATCAACGTCAGATAATTTTATTCATAAACTACATGGTAATGTAACATTTTTATTTTTTGGTGTAGAACTTCAACCGCTATTTTTAAAACTCTCCATGTTGAATCATATATCATTCAAAAGCTTGTTTTCCGGAGCATATCGTTAACTAGTCCATACATGGCTATATCTTTTGTAGACGTAGTTCTTCGTGATGAAATATTAGTAATTTCCTGACATCCGATTAGTTACTGGCATTTTAAGGCCCTTTCCGGCAAACTGATTGGTTAAAAGGCCTCACGTGCCGTGCAGCACTTCCTTGTTTGAAAATATCTCCCGCGAAGATTCAATATAAAGAGAGAAAATGAGAAAATCACGAAGAATAGATCTACAGTATGTGAATAAAAATAGGTGATCTCAGTTACCCAATGCAAGAAAAGCAGTGAATGAAGTAAAAAAATCGCGTCGAGACGCAAATTAGTTGAGAAGAAGATGACAACTAGCAGTGATCAACCAGACAGCAGCCAGCCGAGAGTGGCTTTTATTCCACGTCTCAAATAAATCAACTAGTACATTATTTGATTTGCCCTAAGTGTCTAAACACTGGACTGAAAATCACCATAGACTTCACCAACCAGTGATTCTGTAATCATGTCATGATAGAATGTGCAGACTGTGAAGGTGATCGTGATGCATTTAGGAGGAGTGTTTACACTACCTCCAGGCTGCAGGAGTGCTCCAGGGGAGATGTGGCATTTGAAACAAATGTGAGGATGGTTCTTCTAGCCAGCGAACTTGGACTTGGTTATGCAGTGCTAAAGAAAATAAGCAAAGTCCTAGGGATTTCTTCCTTGCTTCTCAGCTCATATCAGAGACATGACAGGAGAATGACAGGTAAATAAAAAGTGAGAGTAGCCCATTATTGTCAGGTGACTTGCTGTGTATAAATAATATTTATTTCCTTGCTCCTGCAAATGTATTCAAAGTTAACAAAACAGAGCTGTAGGAAAATAACTATACAATGAGACTGTCAAATCAAACTTTATCACATGCGCCGAATACAAGTGTAGACCTTACCATGAAATACTTACTTACAAGCCCTTAACCAACAGTGCAGTTGAAGAAGAGTTGAGAAAATATTTACCCAATAAACTAAAGTAAAAAAAGATATATATTTAAAAAAATTAGAATATAAAGTAACACAATAACATAACAATAACGAGGCTATATATGGGGGTACCGGTACCGAGTCAGTGTGCGGGGGTACAGGTTAGTCGAGGTAATTTGTACATGTAGGTAGGGGTGAAATGACTATGCACAGATAATAAACATAGGCCTACAGTGAGAAATTAGCTCTACATAAAGTAAACATATGCTTATATGCTAATATTTACCTAGGGTAACATGCTGATATTTAGTCCTGCGGTTATGTCTGTGATGTCGACAGACATAATAAGTACTTTTCCCAAAACTTTAGTTGCAGAGATTCAGAGAGTGCTACAGTCAATGGAGAGTGCTGCAAAAATAATTAGAAGAGCATAGGTAGATATAGACCAAGACATAGCAGAGTTGCTGAAGGAGGATGAGGATGCCATCATAGACATTAATGTATCATTCGATGGCACTTGGCACAAGAGAGGATTCAATTCCAACTACGGGATAGGTGTGTGCATTGGTGCTGGTACCAGCGATGCAGCAAAGCACCAACGCAACATGATGCTGCCACCCCCGTGCTTCACGGTTGGGATGGTGTTATTTGGCTTGCAAGCCTCCCTTCTTTTTCCTCCAAACATAACAATGGTCATTATGGCCAAACAGTTCTATTTTTGTTTCATCACACCAGAGGACATTTCTTAAAAAAGTACGATCTTTGTCGCCATGTGCAGTTGCAAACAGTAGTCTGGCTTTCATATGGCGGTTTTGGAGCAGTGGCTTCTTCCTTGCTGAGCGGCCTTTCAGGTTCTGTCGATATTGGACTCGTTTTACTGTGGCTATAGATACTTTTGTACCGGTTTCCTCCAGCATCTTCACAAGTTCCTTTGCTGTTGTTCTGGGATTGATTTGCACTTTTTGCACCAAAGTACGTTAAAGGCACAGTCAAAGTAGTGTATGTAAACTTCTGACCCACTGGAATTGTGATACAGTGAATTATAAGTGAAATAATCTTTCTGTAAACAATTGTTGGTTAAATTATTTTTGTCATGCACAAAGTAGACCGACTTGCCAAAACTATAGTTTGTTAACAAGAAATTTGTGGAGTGGTTGAAAAACGAGTTTTAATTCCTTCTTTCTCGCTCACTCTGCCTTCCTCTCTCTTTCAATTCAATTCAAGGGGCTTTATTGGCATGGGAAACATATGTTAACATTGCCAAAGCAAGTGAGGTAGATATTATACAAAATTGAAATAAACAATAAAAATTAACATTAAACATTGCAAGCACAGAAGTTCAAAAAGAATAAAGACATTACAAATGTCATAATATGTATATATACAGTGTTAACTGTCACGACTTCCTCCGAAGTCGGTCCCTCTCCTTGTTCGGGCGACGTTCGGCGGTCAACGTCACCGGTCTTCTAGCCATCGCCGATCCACCTTTCACTATCCATTTGTTTTGTCTTGTCTTCCCACATCTGGTTTCAATTCCATCAATTACATGTTGTGTATTTAACCCTCTGTTCCCCACATGTCCTTGTCCGGTATTGTTTATTGTAAGTGCTTGTGCACGTTATGTCTGGGTTTTTTGTCCCACTCTCAGTTTTTTCGTTAATTCTTTCCAATGTGTCAAGTAATTATGTTTTTGTTTTCCCATGATTTGATTGTGTCTAATTGTGTTGCTGTCCTGGGGCTCTGTGGGGTGTGTTTGTGTTTGTGAACAGAGCCCCAGGACCAGCTTGCGTATGGGACTCTTCTTCAGGTTCATCTCTCTGTAGGTGATGGCTTTGTTATGGAAGGTTTGGGAATCACTTCCTTTTTGGAGGTTGTAGAATTTAACGTCTCTTTTCTGGATTTTGATAATTAGCGGGTATCGGCCTAATTCTACTCTTCATGCATTATGTGGTGTTCTACGTTGTACACTGAGAACATTTTTGCAGAATTCTGCATGCAGAGTCTCAATTTGGTGTTTGTCCCATTTTGTGAATTCTTGGTTGGTGAACGGACCCCCGACCTCACAACCATAAAAGGCAATGGGTTCTATAACTGATTCAAGTAGTTTTAGCCAGATCCTAATTGCTATGTCGAATTTTATGTTCCTTTTGATGGCATAGAATGCCCTTCTTGCCTTGTCTCTCAGATCGTTCACAGCTTTGTGGAAATTACCTGTGACGCTGATGTTTAGAACAAGGTATGTACAGTTTTTTGTGTGCTCTATGGCAACGGTGTCTAGATAGAATTTGTATTTGTGGTCCTGGCGACTGGACCTTTTTTGGAACACCATTATTTTGGTCTTACTGAGATTTACTGTCAGGGCCCAGGTCTGGCAGAATCTGTACAGAAGATCTAGGAAGCACCAGATCATCAGAAAACAGTAGACAATTGACTTCAGGTTCTAGTAGGGTGAGGCTGGGTGCTGCAGACTGTTTTAGTGCCCTCGCCAATTCGTTGATATATATGCTGAAGAGGGTGGGCTTAAGCTGCATCCCTGTCTCACCCCACAGCCCTGTGGGAAGAAATGTGTGTGTTTTTTGCTTATTTTAACCGCACACTTGTTGTTTGTGTACATGGATTTTATAATGACGTTTCCATCAATTTGTGTGGGAGACCCTCATGCCAAATTGAGTCGAAGACTTTTTAAAAAATCAACAAAGCATGAGAAGACTTTGCCTTTGTTTTGGTTTGTTTGTTTGTCAATTAGGGTGTGCACGGTGAATGCGTGGTCTGTTGTATGATAATTTGGTAAAAAGCCAATTTGACATTTGCTCAGTACATTCTTTTCACTGAGTAAATGTACAAGTCGGCTGTTAATGATAATGCAGAGGATTTTCCCAAGGTTGCTGTTGTCGCATATCCCACGGTAGTTATTGGGGTCAAATTTGTCTCCACTTTTGTGGATTGGGGTGATCAGTCCTTCGAAATTTTCCAAATATTGGGGAAGATGCCAGAGCTAAGGATGATGTTAAAGAGTTTTAGTATAGCCAATTGGAATTTGTTGTCTGTATATTTGATAATTTCATTGATGGTATCATGAGGATACCATCAACACCACATGCCTTTTTGGGTTGGAGGGGTTTTATTAAGTCCTGTAGCTCATTCAAGGTAATTGGAGAATCCAATGGGTTCTGGTAGTCTTTAATAGTTGATTCTAATATTTGTATTTGATCATGTATATGTTTTTGCTGTTTGTTCTTTGTTACAGAGCCAAAAATATTGGAGAAGTGGTTTACCCATATATCTACATTTGGATAGATAATTCTTTGTATTGTTGTTTGTTTAGTGTTTTCCAATTTTCCCAGAAGTGGTTAGAGTCTATGGAATCTTCAATTACATTGAGCTGATTTCTGACGTGCTCTTCCTTTTTTCCCCGTAGTGTATTTCTGTATTGTTTTAGTGATTCACCATAGTGAAGGCGTAGACTCAGGTTTTCCCGGGTCTCTATGTTTTTGGTTGGACAGGTTTCTCAATTTKTTTCTTAGATTTTTGCATTCTTCATCAAACCATTTGTCATTGTTGTTCATTTTCTTTGGTTTTCTATTTGAGATTTTTAGATTTGATAGGGAAGCTGAGAGGTCCAATATAATGTTAAGATTTTCTACTACCAAGTTTACACCTTCACTATTACACTGGAACGTTTTATCCAGGAAGTTGTCGAAAAGGGGTTGAATTTGTTGTTGCCTAATTGTTTTCAAACTACATTCCTTCCATCTATAGCATTTCTTAACAACTTCTTATGGCTGCAAGCCCGGTGTCGGTACACATATGACAACAGCCACTTCAAGTGCAGGGCGCGAAATTCAAAATATATTATTTTGAAATATTTAACTTTCACACATTAACAAGTCCAATACAGCAAATGAATGATAAACATCTTGTGAATCCAGCCAACATATCCGATTTTTTAAATGTTTTACAGCAAAAACACCACGTATATTTATGTTAGCTCACCACCAAATACAAAAAAGCACAGACATTTTTCACAGCACAGGTAGCTTGCACAAAACCAACCAAACTAACCAAGAACCAACCAAACTAACCAAGAAACAACTTCATCAGATGACAGTCTTATAACATGTTATACAATAAATCTATGTTTTGTTCGAAAAATGTGCATATTTGAGGTATAAATCATAGTTTTACATTGCAGCTACAATCGGAAATAGCACCGAAGCAGCTAGAACAATTACAGAGACCAAATTGAAATACCTAAATACTCATCATAAATCATTTATGAAAAATACATGGTGTACAGCAAATGAAAGACAAACATCTTGTGAATCCAGCCAATATTTCAGATTCTTTAAGTGTTTTACAGCGAAAACACAATATAGCATTATATTAGCTTACAACAATAGCCAACCACATAACTACATTTATTCAAGGCAACAGTAGCAATAGCGACAAAACCAGCAAAAGATATTAATTATTTCACTAACCTTCATAAACTTCATCAGATGACAGTCCTATAACATCATATTACACAATACATATATGGTTTGTTCGAAAATGTGCATATTTATAGCTGAAATCCGTGGTTATACATTGTGAAAACGTAGCAAATATTTTCCAGAATCTCCGGATATATTTCTGACACTCACCTATTCTGACCAAATAACTAATCATAAACGTTACTAAAAAATACTTGTTGTACAGAAAATGATGGATACACTAGTTCTTAACGCAATCGCCGTGTTAGAATTCAAAAAATAACTTTAGTACGACATGCAGCTTACGTTATAGCGAGACAGCGCCAAAAATCAATGCGGAAAACATAACACATTTTCGACAGAAATAGGAAATAACATCATAAATGGGTCCTACTTTTGTTGAGCTTCCATCAGAATCTTGCACAAGGGGTCCTTCGTCCAGAACAATCGTTGTTTGGTTTGAGAATGTCCTTTTTCCCTCTCGAATTAGCAAGCAAAACTTGCCAAGTGGCGCGAAGCTCTCCATCGTGAACAAACGCAGAGAACGGAACACGCCAAAACTCCCGAAAAAAAATTCAATATTCTGATAAAACTATATTGAAAAAACATACTTTACGATGATATTGTCACATTTATCAAATAAAATCAAAGCCGGAGATATTAGCCGTCTATAACAAAAGCTTTTCAGAAGCCAATGCTGATGTACTTCCTGCGCKTTCSTMAACAAYGGAATTTGGGGTCATGTCATTCCAAGKMCTCTCTTTTGACCATAGAAATAGCTATACACTCCATTTTACCTCTCACAGCCTATTGACATCTAGTGGAAGGCGTATGAAGTGCATGTATACTAATAGATTTCAAGCAAATGATTAGGGAGGCCCTGGAACAAAGCCTCGATTTCAGATTTTTCACTTTCTGACAGGAAGTTTGCTGCAAAATGAGTTCTGTTTTACTCACAGATATAATTCAAACGGTTTTAGAAACTTGAGAGTGTTTTCTATCCAATAGTAATAATAATATGCATATTGTACGAGCAAGAATTGATTACGAGGCCGTTTGAAATGGGCACCTTTCATCCAATCTACTCAATACTGCCCCTGCAGCCATAAAAAGTTAATATTACTCAGTTCCTTTGGCTTTGATGCCTCATGATTGAGTATTGCTCTGTTCAAGTAGACTGTGATTTTGCTGTGGTCTGACAGGGGTGTCTGACTGTTTTTTTTTTTTTTTGAGAGACTCTGGGTTGAGGTCAGTGATAAAGTAGTCTACAGTACTACTGCCAAGAGATGAGCTACAGGTGTACCTACCATAGGAGTCCCCTCGAAGCCTACCATTGACTATGTACTTACCCAACGTGCGACAGAGCTGCAGGAGTTGTGACCTGTTTTTGTTGGTTATGTTGTCATAGTTGTGCCTAGGGGGGCATATGGGGGAGGGAATGCTGTCACCTCCAGGCCGGTGTTTGTCCCCCTGTTTGCTGAGGGTGTCAGCTTTTTGTCCGGTTCTGGCATTTAGGTCGCCGCAGACTAGTATATGTCCCTGGGCCAGGAAATGATTGATTTCCCCCTCTAGGATGGAGAAGCTGTCTTCATTAAAGTATGGGGATTCTAATGGGGGATATAGGTAGCACACAGGAGGACATTTTTCTCTGTTCAGATAATTTCCTTTTGAATTTCTAGCCAAATATGAAAATATTCCTGTTTTGATTAATTTAATGGAGTGAATTAGGTCTGCTCTATACCAAATTAGCATACCCCCTGAGTCCCTTCCCTGTCACACCTGGTAGTTTGGTGGATGGGACTACCAGCTCGCTGCAACCTAGAGGGCAACCAGGTTTCTTGTAGGATGACAATGTCTGTATTTCCGATTTCTTTGATGAAGTCCAGGTTCCTGCTCTTTAGGTCAACGGCAGATGACATCAGGCCTTGGATATTCCAGGATGAGATAGTAAAGGCTTTGTGTTCCATAAAGTGTACAATGTTGTTGGTTGTGTGGTTTGGCCTCAGACCAGTAAGTGTGAGCAGATCCTGCTGAGCATCTGGTACATGCCATTGGCTTGGGCTAGTGTAAGAGTGGGGGTTGGGCCTGTTTGCCCGCTCAACAGCCTGGGCATATGTGTGACTTCCATGTTGAGGCCCTCTTTGCGGGGGTGGAGTGCATGGGGTGGGCAGGAGGGGCAGAGGTCTGATCTGAGGGGGACCTAATATTGTGTGTGGGCATGGTTGAATTGGGGGGGTGTTGATTTGGTTTGGGTGTGGGTGTGTATGTGGCTGGTGGTGTTGTGGTCTGAGATGTAGGACTCTATGTGTAGGTCAGGGGGGGTCCCGCAGGTCTGGGAGGAGTGTCTCACTGGTCTGGGCGGGGTGTCTATTGATCTGTTGCATTTAAGAGCGATGTCCTTTAGAGTCCGGGCGAAGGTGGGCACTGCTGCCTTGTATAGGTGGAGACCTGGTCACAGAGGCTGTTCAAGTTCACTGTGGAGTGGTGGGCAGGAAAACATTTGGTTTTGAGGCACAGTCACGGGAAATACTTGTGTTTACCCGGTGTATGGTAGCAGGGTGGAAGTCTTTTCGTGGTAGCAGGGTGGAATAACCACTTGTGCATTGGGGAAAGTAGAAGAAGCTTTTTCAATCACCTGTGTGTATTATTATGTGGCTAGGTGAACCTAGTTGGTCCTCAGACAGAAGTCTAGGGCGCGCTGGGTGTTGGAGACCAGAGTTTAGACACCTGTGTTTGGGAGATTTATTTTATTTTATTGTATATATTTCCCATTTGAGTCATAAGGACTACAATCTGTGTCTTGTGTATGTCCTCAGCTGTGTGGGGGGATTGTCAGGAGGGCTATCAGGGTGGCTGACATGGGGGGGTGCTCAGAGGGGTGAGATCCCCTGGGCTTGGGGTTCTTCATTTGTCTGCTCTGCTGTGATGACGATGCTATGCTCAATCATGTATTTATATAGCCCTTCGTACATAGCTGATATCTCAAAGTGCTGTACAGAAACCCAGCCTAAACCCCAAACAGCAAGCAATGCAGGTGTAGAAGCACGGTGGCTAGGAAAACTCCCTAGAAAGGCCAAAACCTAGGAAGAACCTAGAGAGGAACCAGGCTATGAGGGGTGGCCAGTCCTCTTCTGGCTGTGCCGGGTGGAGATTATAACAGAACATGGCCAAGATGTTCAAATGTTAAATGACCAGCATGGTCAAATATAATAATCACAGTAGTTGTCGAGGGTGCAGCACCTCAGAGTAAATGTCAGTTGGCTTTTCATAGCGATCATTAAGAGTATCTCTACCGCTCTGCGGTCTCTAGAGAGTTGAAAACAGCAGGTCTGGGACAGGTAGCACGTCCGGTGAACAGGTCAGGGTTCCATAGCCACAGGCAGAACGTTGGAACTGGAGCAGCAGCACGGCCAGGTGGACTGGGGACAGCAAGGAGCCATCGTGTCAGGTCGTCCTGAGGCATGGTCCTAGGGCTCAGGTCCTCCGAGAGAGAGAAAGAAAGAGAGAAAGAGAGAATTAGAGAGAGCATACATAAATTCACACAGGACACCGATAAGACAGGAGAAGTACTCCAGATATAACAAACTGACCCTAGCCCCCCGACAATCAAACTAATGCAGCATAAATACTGAGGCTGAGACAGGAGGGGTCAGGAGACACTGTGGCCCCATCCGATGATACCCCCGGACAGGGCCAAACAGGAAGGATATAACCCCCACCACTTTGCCAAGTCACAGCCCCCACACCACTAGAGGGAATATCTTCAACCACCAACTTACCATCCTGAGACAAGGCCGAGTATAGCCCACAAAGATATCCGCCACGGCACAACCCAAGGGGGGCACCAACCCAGACAGGAAGATCACGTCAGTGACTCAACCCACTCAAGTGACGCACCCCTCCTAGGGACGGCATGAAAGAGCACCAGTAAGCCAGTGACTCAGCCCCTGTAATAGGGTTAGAGGCAGAGAATCCCAGTGGAGGGAGGGAGGGTCTGGGGTGGACTGTTCTGCTGTGGTGTTGACTTTTGTCGGGAGCGGAGGTCGGCTGTTCTGCTGGCTTCTCTGCGGGGGTGGCCACCTCTCTAGTGGGTTGTTCTCTGTCACACGCCATCCCCCTCAACCTCTCCTCCAGCAGTCTGATCCTCTCCTCTAGTGCTCTGTTCTTCTCCTGCTTTTGCTTTTTATATTGTTGAAGTTGTCTCACCACAGTCCATAGAGCAGATTTGTCTCTTTCCACCTCCTGCTCTCCGGGGCTGGTTAAGGGGCTGTTGTTGTGCTGGACTGTTGTCTGGGTCTGTGCTGACTGGAGTGTAATCACCTCACTTGGGGTTGCTCGTCTGTGGGGTTATATAATGAAGAGGTCTAGTCTGACCCGCTCGGGATGGGAGTATCTTTCTCAAGGGAGAGCTTCTCCTGCTGGGCAAATTCTTTGATTAGGTGAAAGTCCAGCTGAAACTGTTTGGGGTTCCCCTGTACCATTACTGTTCCAGACTTATAGAGATTTAAATTAGCTGACTCAGAGTCCTTGTTGCCTAGTATCCTGAGTTTCCAGCCCTCGTTAACACCACCTCTCTTAAAACTTCTTTGGGACTGAGGGGCAGTATTGAGTAGCTTGGATAAAAAGGTGCCCAGAGTAAACTGCCTGCTACTCAGTCCTAAAAGCTAGAATATGCATACAATTAGTAGATTTGGATAGAAAACACTCTGAATGATGTCTGTGAGTATAACAGAACTCAAATGGCAGGCAAAAACTTGAGAAAAAATCCAACCAGGAAGTGGAAAATCTGAGGTTTGTAGTTTTTCAAGTCATTGCCTATCGAATATACAGTGTCTATGGGGTCATATTGCACTTCCTAAGGCTTCCACTAGATGTCAACAGTCTTTAGAACCTTGTTTGAGGATTCTACTGTGAAGTGGGGGATAATGAGAGCTGTTTGAGCCAGGTGTCTGGAAGAGTGCTATGACCTGATCACGCGCGCTCACGTGAGAGTTAGCTGCGTTCCATCACATTTCTACAGACAAAGGAATTCCCCGGTTGAAACATTATTGAAGATTTATGTTAAAAACATCCTAAAGATTGATTCTATACTTCGTTTGACATGTTTCTACGAACTGTAATATGACTTTTCGTCTGAACTTTCGCCTGGACTTGTCCACGCCTCGTGAGTTTGGATTGTGTACTAAACGCGTGAACAAAAAGGAGGTATTTAGACATAAATGGACTTTATCGAACAAATCAAACATGTATTGTGGAACTGGGAATCCTGGGAGTGCATTCTGATGAAGTTCATCAAAGGTAAGTGAATATTTATAATGCTATTTCTGACTTCTGTTGACTCCACAACATGGCGGATTTCTGTATGGCCTGTTTTGTTGTCTGAGCGCTGTACTCTGATTATTGCATAGTGTGCTTTTCCAGGAAAAGCTTTTTTGAAATCTGACATAGCGGTTGCATTAAGGAGAAGTGGATCTAAAATTCCATGCATAACACTTGTATCTTTTAGCAATGTTTATTATGAGTATTTCTGTAAATTGATGTGGCTCTCTGCAAAATCACCAGATGTTTTGGAACTACTGAACATAACGCGCCAATATAAACTGAGATTTTTGGATATAAATATGAACTTTATCGAACAAAGCATACATGTATTGTGTAACATGAAGTCCTATGAGTGTCATCTGATGAAGATCATCAAAGGTTAATGATTCATTTTATCTCTATTTCTGCTTTTTGTGACTCCTCTCTTTGGCTGGAAAAATGGCTGTGTTTTTCTGTGACTCGGTACTGACCTAACATAATCGTTTGGTGTGCTTTCGTCGTAAAGTGTTTTTGAAATCGGACACTGTGGCTGGATTTACAACAAGTTTATATTTAAAATGGTGTAAAATACTTGTATGTTTGAGGAATTTTAATTATGGGATTTCTGTTGTTTTGAATTTGGCGCCCTGCAATTTTACTGGCTGTTGTTAAGGTGGGACGCTTGCGTCCCGAATATCCCAGAGAGGTTATTAACAGAGGGGTGGTGTGCTAATATAGCACTGTGCCATGCCAGGGAATGGTTTGTGTGGAAGATGCGGTTGCTAATGTTCCCATTTTTATAATAGTCAGCGAAAAGTGTCTCTTGATTTACCATAAGGAGCTTCATTTTGTGATATTTTCTTGCCTTATCATTATTTACATACACAGGGTACTGTATTTTAATTACCTCTGAACAGCGGGAGGCAGATTCTAAGGCCTCTCCATTTTGTTGGAGTAGACTGTTCGACTCTCCTGCCATTGTTGTGCTAAAGGTCTTTGACACCTCTCACTTGACATGTCAGTGCTAATTGAAGTTGTATCAAGCTTGGCAGCCTTAATTTAGCATTCAGTCCTTATAAAGTAAGTTTAATTATTTTTCTTCTTGGCTTTTGGAAATAAAATATAGCTTCAGACTAAACATTACTCACTCAGTTCCAGGTTGTATGGTGTTTTCAGGTTTCTGTATAGCGTTGGAATAATAATCTTTGGTAGTTGTAAGCCTTCCAGGTGATTCTATAATTCCATCCAAAATCAGGTTGTGGGTTTTGAGTTTTGATTTGGAGTGAAGGTTATGTTGTAGAGGGTAACATCCTGTATGTGTTCCTGACCAAAAAATCCAAGTTGATCTAACTCTAAATATATCTTTTTTTTATTAAGAACATGCTGAAAATGCAGGAGTTCATCTGCTTTTCCCTCCCTCTCTTTCTTCCCTCTCTCTCTTCTCAAATAATTATTCCAAGAAATAACACTGAAAACATTCAGCTTTTTGATAAAAATGTAGAATATCAAAGGGGTGTGTACAGTATACTGTAGATCCAACCTGTTCTCTGTATGTAAATACGAGACACTCAATTTAGTATGATATGTTACGTTTTGTTTGGTATGGTATGTACACTGAACAAAAATAGAAACGCATAATGAAACAATTTCAAAGAATTTACTGAGTTACAGTTCATATAAGAAAATCAGTCAAGTGAAATAAATAAATGAGGCCCTAATCTATGGATTTCACATGAGTGGGAATACAGATATGAATCTGTTGGTCACAGATACCTTTAAAAAAGTAGGGGATGTGGATCTGGATCGATGTGTACAACATTGTATTCCAGTTCACGCCAATACCCATCAACTTCGCATATCCATTGAAGAGGAGTGGGACCACATTCCATAGGCCACAAACAACAGCCTGATCAACTCTATGCGAAGGAGATTTGTTGTGCTGCATGAGTCCAATAGTGGACACACCAGATACTGACTAGTTTTCTGATCCACATCCCTACTTTTTAAAGGTATCTGTGACCAACAGATTCATATCTGTATTCCCACTCATGTGAAAGCCATAAATTAGGGCCTCATTTATTTATTTCACTTGACTGATCCCAAACATGCTCAATGGGTGACATGTCTGGTAAGTATGCAGGCCATGAAAGAACTGGGACATTTTCAGCTTCCAGGAATTAACTGGAGATCCTTGCGACATGAGGTGATTGCGGGGGATAAATGGCATGACAATGTGTCTCAGGATCTCATCACGGTATCTCTGTGCATTCAAATTGCCATACATAAATGCAATTGTGTTCATTGTCCATAGTTTAATTCTGCCCATACCATAACCCCCCCGCCACCATGGGGCACTCTGTTCACAACATTGACATCAGCATACCGCTCAGCCACAACACGATATAGACACTGTCTGCCATCTTCAATTGAAACTGGGACTCATCCGTGAAGAGCACACTTTTCCAGTGTGCCAGTGGCCATCGAAGCTGAAGTCGGTTACGACACCGGACTGCGGTCAGGTCAAGACCTATTATATGTTACAAGTTCTATTATATGTTCCGAATTTTCAGAAAGTACTACAGTTGAAGTCGGAAGTTTACATACACATTAGCCAAATACATTTAAACTCAGTTTTTCACAATTCCTGACATTTAATCCTAGTAAATATTCCCTGTCTTAGGTCAGTTAGGATCACCACTTTATTTTAAGAATGTGAAATGTCAGAATAATAGTAGAGGGAATGATTTATTTCAGCTTTAATTTCTTTCATCACATTCCCAATGGGTCAGAAGTTTACATACACTCAGTTAGTATTTGGTAGCATTGCCTTTAAATTGTTTAACTTGGGTCAAACGTTCCGGGTAGCTTTTCACAAGCTTCCCACAATAAGTTGGGTGAATTTTGGCCTATTCCTCCTGACAGAGCTGGTGTAACTGAGTCAGGTTTGTAGGCCTCCTTGCTAGCACATGCTTTTTTAGTTCTGCCCACAATTTTTTTTTGAGGTTGAGGTCAGGGCTTTGTGATGGCCACTCCAATACCTTGACATTGTTATCCTTAATCAATTTTGCCACAACTTTGGAAGTATGCTTGGGGTCATTGCCCATTTGGAAAACCCATTAACTTCATGACTGATGTCTTGAGATGTTGCTTCAATATATCCACATACTTTTCTTTCCTCATGATGCCATCTATTTTGTGAAGTACACCAGTCCCTCCTGCAGCAAAGCCCCCCCACAACATGATGCTGCCACCCCCGTGCTTCATGGTTGGGATGGTGTTCTTCGGCTTACAAGCTTCCCCCTTTTGCCTCCAAACATAACGATGGTCATTATGGCCAAACAGTACTATTTTTGATTCATCAGACCAGAGGACATTTCTCCAAAAAGTACGACCTATGTCCCCATGTGCAGTTGCAAACCGTAGTCTGGCTTTGTTATGGTGGTTTTGGAGCAGTGGCTTCTTCCTTGCTGAGCAGCCTTTCAGGTTATGTCGATATTGGACTCGTTTTACTGTGGATATAGATACTTTTGTATCTGTTTCCTCCAGCATCTTCACAAGTTCCTTTGCCGTTGTTCTGGGATTGATTCACAATTTTCTCACCAAAGTACGTTCATCTCTAGGAGACAGAACACGTCTCCTTCCTGAGCGGTATTACGGCTGCGTGGTCCCATGGTGTTTATACTTGCGTACTATTGTTTGTACAGATGAACGTGGTACTTTCGGGCGTTTGGAATTTGCTCCTAGGAATGAACCATCATTTTCCAAGCTGTTTAAAGCTGTTTAAAGGCACAGTCAACTTAGTGTATGTAAACTTCTGACCCACTAGAATTGTGATACAGTGAAGTATAGTGAAATAATCTGTCTTTAGGCTGGGCTGGGTTCGCGCCCAGGCTCTGTCGCAGCCGGCCGCAACCGGGAGGTCCGTGGGGCGACGCACAATTGGCATAGCGTCGTCCGGGTTAGGGAGGGTTTGGCCGGTAGGGATATCCTTGTCTCAGTATGTAAAAAATGTAATAAAAAATGTATGCACTCTACTGTAAGTCGCTCTGGATAAGAGCGTCTGCTAAATGACTAAAATGTAAAATGTAAAATGTTTAAACAAATGTTGGAAAAATTACTTGTGTCATGCACAAAGTACATGTCCTAACTGACTTGCCAAAACTATAGTTTGTTCACAAGAAATTTGAGGAGTGGTTGAAAAACGAGTTTCAATTACTCCAACCTACGTGTATGTAAACTTCCGACTTCAACTGTATATGTTACGGATTTGCAAAAAAAATTCTAGGTAGGTGGCTAGGTGGCTAACGTTAGCTAGCTTGTTAACATTAACAAGCAGTTGCTTATCAACAGATAGTTTGTTGATTGTATGACCGTATGTAGAGTTTCTACAGTTGGAAATTCTGGACACTCCAAATAAAGTGTGATCTGCAGTTGTCACAAAAGATGAGAGGTATTTTATGAAGGTAGAAATAAAGTAATTTGAGCAAAACATTTTAGTGTACCAGCAATTCGTAACATTTGAATACATTTTCTGACTGATGCATACTACTTTTGGATCGGTTTGAGGTCCCATGCAGACTAATGCACTCATATATTAAACATTTGACCGGGGACCGATGTGTATTGGGGAATGTTACGTCCCTATCGACACGATTCTTGGTCAGAGGCTTTGTAGCAACAAGGTGAAACTTGTGCAAGAAGCTGCTCCCCAGTTACCCACAAGGGCTAAACGGCGGCAGCTAGCTGTAAGCTAGAGTATGCAAGCAATTTACCTCTACCTAGGCACTACTGCACTAGACGCATCACATGCACCCTGCCGTTGCGCGCTAAAACACACAGTTTTAAGGCTGTAGAATACCCAGTAGGCCAGTGTGTACTGTGGATTACAGCTCAGCCCTTGGAGTATCATACATACTTATAGCTAAGCCATGCAGTGAGTCATGGACATATCTAGGAACCTCATTATGATAAGTATAGAGACACATGGTATGCCATGAGCCTTAGAACACAGTACATGTGCAGGTTTGCCTGGCTGCTCCTCAGTAAACGTTTGAAGAGGAGATTCAAGTACGTTACTTAGAGCTATACAGTTATGCTAGTTGTATGAGGCCATGCATTTCTCTACCTTACTATCCTGCAAGTTTCTTTAGGGGATGTCTCATTTTCTGTCTGCAGATGAAGGGTGAAGTCAGTCTAGTCCTGTAGTCCAATAAAAGGACAAATGCTAATTTGGACCATTCTCTGTTGGAACAACGTGTCTGTAGAATGGTATTTTCTCACAATTTCAGTAAGTCTAATGTCATTAACATCAAACTCTTATTTCCAACATGAATGTCATGTTGAATTTAAAGTTGTAAACGGAAACCAAACCAATTAATTAAAACAGAGCCAAAGAACAGGGTAGAACAGATGACAGTGTCATACAGGGCAAGATAAGTGAAGTCTCTTCTGGACTTTTCTTTTTTGTAAAAAAAAATGGCTGCATCGACTACATCCATGTAACTGAAGGTCTTATTAAAGCAGACACGTTCATTTGTTTAAGTCATTCAAGGCCCACAGGTCTCTAATGGGTAATGATTTATCACAGGGCAGAATTCAGCATTCAGGCATCCTCTGAACCTGCTCGCACTTCTCTACGCAGGTGTCATATTACTTATTAAATTAATGCGAGAGGAAGTCACTGTTTTGGGCTCCAGAATTAATCACTGACGACGCCAAAGGAGGAGAGATGGAATAGATGGGAGCACTTCTCTCTTTCATTCTCTCTCTCGTCCTCCACCTCTCTCTCTCTTGTGTGCGCCATGGGACACGTTCATTCTGCACATCAAAGAGTGCAGGAGAGGGTGGGTTCTGAAAGCCTGAGCGCTCACAACGAGGTCAGAATGACATGGCAGGTGTGTTGGGACGAGGACTGATTAAGGGGGGGCCTGGTTACTTTATCCTGCAGAGAGAAGAGAGAATTATTTGAGAGGAAGGGGAAGAGAAAGAAAGAAAGAGAAAAAGAAAGAAAGAAAGGAGAGAGAAGAAAGACGAGAAATCATGTCTATGTCTGTTGGAGAGTCTTCAGCACCAGCTACAGTCTGAACAGCTGCTCTCTCAACGTGTTCTGATAGACTAGATGTAACATAGTAAACGTACATCTGGGATACTCATTATTATGATATGTTACGTTTGGTATGGTTACATTAGACAGATGGTAACTTAAGGCAATAACCAAAAGATTGCGAGTTTTGAATATCTTTACTTTAGCATTTTAGCAACTTTTCAACAACTTACTACTTGTTATCTATTTTGCAACTACATAGCATGTTAGCTAACCCGTCCCCTAACCCTAACCCTTTAACATAACTCCTAAACATAACCTTAACCCCTAACCTAGCTAAGGTTAGGTTTAGAATAAGGGTTAGGGTAAGTCTTAAGTTTGGGGTTAGGATAAGGGTTAAGGTTAGGTTTAGAGCTAGGGTTAGGGTTAGTAGATAGTTAGTTGAAGTTTTACTGATAGGTAACACATCTGTAGATGCTGATACAGACTAACTGCATAATCTCCTTCAGTGTAGAACTAAGCATGTAATTGCTGTATGTGATAGTCATTGATCTACAGCTAATTTTGCATGCCGAACAATGCATGGCAATATCAGTAGCCTAGTCAAATTGTGCACAGCATCGCGTGCTGACCAATGAGACGTAGACCTATTCCTTAAACCTATCTTGCGCAATATTAGGCTTATTACTTTAGTCAAAACCAATGAAATTTGTTGTGTTCTTTTTTATCAAATGCCCTGTTGAAAATGGTGTTTTACCGGAATAAAACACCTGTGATACAACTCTCATCTGGCTATAGGCTACATGATGATCGGGGCTTACATTAGATTGTATTTTGAATGTTCAGGTTCACAATTACCAATAGTTTTGGTAGTTTTGATTGAATAAATCTGTGTGTATATGGTCATTTTTAGATACACAGGGTAAAGTTAATATTTCATAAGAGGACAGCAATCACTTTTGCGAACCTCACTGCATGGTCGAAGTGGGAGAAGCCGTGTTATTTGATTTCCCACTCGTCTTCTGGGCTAGACACTCCCCCACTGAAGTGCTGCGATTGGCTGCCGGTCGTTAGTCTTGAGCAAGGGTCTTAAGAGCGCTTTTGACTGCCGTGCTGCAAAATTGAAAAAAATAAATCCTGATCAGCTGTTGAAGATGGTGGGCTCAGATAGGACAAAGAAAAGCTAATAATTGATGATATATCCTCTGAAATAAGTCCTATTTTCTGTTTTGGTAATCTAGTTTTTGTTATTCAACGCTAGGCTACAGAGTGAATGAGTCGTTAACTAACGTTATCCAAGTTAGTTAATCAAGTCAGCGGCAATTATAAACTTTATTTTGACATGGGTGTCACAAGTATTTGTTTCAATAAGAATCACAAAGAATCATTAGAAAATAGTTGTTGATGATGACACCTCAAGCCCTGCATGACCAACAAGGAGGTATTTCACTGTGCCACCCCTGGAAATAATATTGCTTAGTACCCAGCATTGAGGGTTTGTCCATTTTTATTGAAAGTTAGTTTAGCCAATGTTATGCCTAGAGAGAGATAGAGAGGGCAGTATCAGAGAGATGGACAGATACAAACAGACACACACATACTGTACATGGGCATGGATATATGAATAGATTTTGGACGTTATTATTGTTGTAACAACATTATTTCTAATAGAACTGTTAAGCATCTGAATATGAATGCCATGTCTGTGGATTCAAGACCATCAGACAGACCACAAATCAAGCCAAACGTTGAATGCAACTGACTACAATCGAGGACATTTAGCAGTGGATCAAATCATTACCTTTCACCTGGAGGACAGATTGATCTAAACAACCAGTTGGCCTGAAAAGTGTTTTGTCTTTAGATGCACTTTATGTTTATGAATAACAACTATCTATCTATTACGTTGTGATGTGACTTTAGATGAATTCATATGATTAGTGATATGAATGATATCAGAGCATGACAAGAAAGGAACAATTTTACATTTCAGGCAGATTACAGATGCCAACATAACCCCAAGCCATGGGGAACTGAAGAGGCAGAAATACAAATTGCCTTGCCAAGATGAGTGTGACACTTCTCCACACTCAAGTAAGCAGAGGCAGGCAGTGTCGGTAAGTTTTCCTTAATGAAGTTTAAAATCTTACTACTACTAATATCAATCTACTCTGGTGAGCCTTGTTTTGTACAGTGTTGTAAACCGGTCCCAGACATGGAGAAACTGTTCCTGTCAAAGTTTTATCTGTGTTTTGTCCTAGTGAATTAAGCACTTCAACCATCAAACCAATTTTTATTTCTCACATGCACCGAATAAAACAGGTGTAGCTAATGAAAAAATGAAAAAATAAAATACAAAATAATTAAAGAGCAACAATAAAATAACAGTAGCGAAGCTATATACAAGGGGTACCGGTACAGAGTCAATGTGAGGGGGCACAGGTTAGTCGAGTTAATTGAGGTAATATGTACACTACCGTTCAAAAGTTTGGGGTCACTTAGAAATGTCCTTGTTTTTGAAAGAAAAGCAATTTTATTTTTTGGTCCATTAAGATAACATCAAATTGATCAGAAATACAGTGTAGGCATTGTTAATGTTGTAAATGACAATTGTAGCTAGAAACGGTAGATTTTTTATGGAATATCTATGTTGGCATACATGGCCATTATCAGCAACCACATTCCTGTGTTCCAATGGCACGTTGTGTTAGCCCTTTCCAGGTTTATAATTTTAAAAGGCTAATTGATCATTAGAAAACCCTTTTGCAATTATGTTAGCACAGCTGAAAACTGTTCAGAATAGAAAGAGGAGTGGGAGGCCCCGGTGCACAACTGAGCAAGAGGACAAATACATTATTATTTAAAAAATGTTATTTCAACTTTATTTAACCAGGTACACTAGTTGAGAGCAAGTTCTCATTTGCAACTGCGACCTGGCCAAGATAAAGCAAAGCAGTTCGACACAAACAACACAGAGTAACACATGGAATAAACAAACATACAATCAATAATACAGTAGAAAAATCTATATAAATCAAATCAAATCAAATCAAATTTTATTAGTCACATACACATGGTTAGCAGATGTTAATGCGAGTGTAGCGAAATGCTTGTGCTTCTAGTTCCGACAATGCAGTAATAACCAACAGTAATCTAACCTAACAATTCCACACTACTACCTTACACACACACACAAGTGTAAAGGGATAAAGAATATGTACATAAAGATATATGAATGAGTGGTGGTACAGAACGCATGGCAGATCAGTAGATGGTATAGAGTACGGTATATACGTATGAGATGAGTACTGTAGGTATGTAAACATAAAGTGGCATAGTTTAAAGTGGCTAGTGGTACATGTATTGCATAAAGATGGCAAGATGCAGTAGATGATATAGAGTACAGTATATACATATGAGATGGGTAATGTAGGGTATGTAAACATTGTATTAAGTGGCATTGCTTAAAGTGGCTAGTGGTACATTTTTACATAATTTCCATCAATTCCCATTTTTAAAGTGGCTGGAGTTGAGTCAGTATGTTGGCAGCGGCCGCTAAATGTTAGTGGTGGCTGTTTAACAGTCTGATGGCCTTGAGATAGAAGCTGTTTTTCAGTCTCTCGGTCCCTGCTTTGATGCACCTGTACTGACCTCGCCTTCTGGATGATAGCGGGGTGAACAGGCAGTGGCTTGGGTGGTTGTTGTCCTTGATGATCTTTATGGCCTTCCTGTGACATGGGTGGTGTAGGTGTCCTGGAGGGCAGGTGTTTGCCCCTGGTGATGCGTTCTGCAGACCTCACTACCCTCTGGAGAGCCTTACGGTTGTGGGCGGAGCAGTTGCCGTACCAGGCGGTGATACAGCCCGACAGGATGCTCTCGATTGTGCATCTGTAGAAGTTTGTGAGTGCTTTTGGTGACAAGCCGAATTTCTTCAGCCTCCTGAGGTTGAAGAGGCGCTGCTGCGCCTTCTTCACAACGCTGTCTGTGTGGGTGGACCAATTCAGTTTGTCCGTGATGTGTACACCGAGGAACTTAAAACTTTCCACCTTCTCCACTACTGACCCGTCGATGTGGATAGGGGGGTGCTCCCTCTGCTGTTTCCTGAAGTCCACAATCATCTCCTTTGTTTTGTTGACGTTGAGTGTGAGGTTATTTTCCTGACACACACTCCGAGGGCCCTCACCTCCTCCCTGTAGGCCGTCTCGTCGTTGTTGGTAATCAAGCCTACCACTGTAGTGTCATCCGCAAACTTGATGATTGAGTTGGAGGCGTGCATGGCCACGCAGTCGTGGGTGAACAGGGAGTACAGGAGAGGGCTCAGAACGCACCCTTGTGGGGCCCCAGTGTTGAGGATCAGCGGGGTGGAGATGTTGTTACCTACCTCACCACCTGGGGGCGGCCCGTCAGGAAGTCCAGGACCCAGTTGCACAGGGCGGGGTCGAGACCCAGGGTCTCGAGCTTGATGACGAGTTTGGAGGGTACTATGGTGTTAAATGCTGAGCTGTAATCGATGAACAGCATTCTCACATGGGTATTCCTCTTGTCCAGATGGGTTAGGGCAGTGTGCAGTGTGGTTGCGATTGCGTCGTCTGTGGACCTATTGGGTCGGTAAGCAAATTGGAGTGGGTCTAGGGTGTCCGGTAGGGTGGAGGTGATATGGTCCTTGACTAGTCTCTCAAAGCACTTCATGATGACGGAAGTGAGTGCTACGGGGCGGTAGTCGTTTAGCTCAGTTACCTTAGCTTTCTTGGGAACAGAACATGGTGGCCCTCTTGAAGCATGTGGGAACAGCAGACTGGGATAAGAATTGATTGAATATGTCCGTAAACACACCAGCCAGCTGGTCTGCGCATGCTCTGAGGACGCGGCTGGGAATGCCGTCTGGGCCTGCAGCCTTGCGAGGGTTAACACGTTTAAATGTTTTTACTCACCTCGGCTGCAGTGAAGGAGAGCCCGCAGGTTTTGGTAGGGGGCCGTGTCAGTGGCACTGTATTGTCCTCCAAAGCGGGCAAAAAAGTTGTTTAGCCTGTCTGGGAGCAAGACATCCTGGTCCTCGACGGGGCTGGTTTTCTTTTTGTAATCCGTGATTGACTGTAGACCCTGCCACATACCTCTTGTGTCTGAGCTGTTGAATTGCGACTCGATTTTGTCTCTGTACTGAGACTTAGCCTGTTTGATTGCCTTGCGGAGAGAATAGCTACACTGTTTGTATTCGGTCATGCTTCCGGTCACCTTGCCCTGGTTAAAAGCAGTGGTTCGCGCTTTCAGTTTCACGCGAATGCTGCCGTCAATCCACGGTTTCTGGTTTGGGAATGTTTTTATCGTTGCTGTGGTACGACATCGTCAATGCACTTCCTAATGAACTCGCTCACCGAATCAGCATATTCGTCAATATTGTTGTTGGACGCGATGCGGAACATATTCCAATCCGCGTGATCGAAGCAGTCTTGAAGCGTGGATTCAGATTGGTCGGACCAGCGTTGAACAGACCTGAGCGCGGGAGCTTGTTGTTTGAGTTTCTGTTTGTAGGCTGGAATCAACAAAATGGAGTCGTGGTCAGCTTTTCCGAAAGGGGGCGGGGGAGGGCCTTATAAGCGTCGCGGAAATTAGTATAACAATGGTCTAGTGTTTTTCCAGCCCTGGTAGCACAATCGATATGCTGATAGAATTTAGGGAGTTTTGTTTTTTAGATTAGCCTTGTTAAAACCCAGCTACGATGAATGCAGCCTCAGGGTGTGTGGTTTCCAGTTTACAAAGAGTCAGATAAAGTTCGTTCAGGCATCGATGTGTCTGCTTGGGGGGGAATGTATACGGCTGTGATTATGATTGACGAGAATTCCCTTGGTAGATAATGCGGTCGACATTTGATTGTGAGGAGTTCTAGATCAGGTGAACAGAACGACTTGAGTTCTGTGTGTGTTGTTATGATGATCACACCACTTCTCGTTAATCATAAGGCATACCCCCCGCCCCTCTTCTTACCGGAAAGATGTTTGTTTCTGTCGGCGCGATGCATGAAGAAACCAGCTGGCTGCACCGACTCCGTTAGCGTCCCTTGAGTTAGCCATGTTCCGTGAAGCAGAGCACGTTGCAATCCCTGATGTCTCTCTGGAATGCTACCCGTGCTCGGATTTCATCAACCTTATTGTCAAGAGACTGGACATTGGCGAGTAGTATGCTAGGGAGTGGAGCGCGATGTGCCCGTCTCCGAAGCCTGACCACGAAGACCGCCCGTTTTCCCCTTTTTCGGCGTCGCACAGGGTCGCCGGCTGGGATCAGATCCATTGTATTGTGTGGAAGGCAAAACACTGGATCCGTTTCGGGAAAGTCATATTCCTGGTAGGAACGATGATGAGTTGACGTTAATCGTATATTCAGTAGTTCCTCCCGACTGTATGTAATGAAACCTAAGATTACCCGGGGTACCGATGTAAGAAATAACACGTAAAAAAACAAAATACTGCATATTTTCCAAGGAACACGAAGCGAGGCGGCCATCTCTTTTCGGCGCCGGAAGTCCATCAGGCGTGCAAGTGAGGTAGGATAAGAGAGGTAAGGCGATTAAATAGGCCACGGTGGCGAAGTAATTACAATATAGCAATTAAACACTGGTAGATGGTAGAATGGTAGAATGTGCAGAAGATGAATGTGCAAGTAGAGATACTGGGGTGCAAAGGCGCAAGATACATAAATAAATACAGTATGGGGATGAGGTAGATTGGATGGGTTATTTACAGGTGCAGTGATCTGAGCTGCTCTGTCAGCTGGTGCTTAAAGCTAGTGAGGGAGGTAAGAGTCTCCAGCTCAGTGATTTTTGCAGTTCGTTCCAGTCATTGGCAGCAGAGAACTGGCAGGAGAGGAAGAATTGGCTTCGGGGGTGACCAGTGAGATATACCTGCTGGAGCGAGTGCTACGGGTGGGTGCTGCTATGGTGACCAGTGAGCTGAGATAAGGCGGGGCTTTACCTAGCAGAGACTTGTAGATGACCTGGAGCCAGTGGGTTTGGTGACGAGTATGAAGCGAGGGCCAGCCAACGAGGACGTACAGATCGCAGTGGTGGGTAATATATGGGGCTTTGGTGCCAAAACGGATGGCACTGTGATAGACTGCATCCAATTTGTTGAGTAGAGTGTTGGAGGCTATTTTGTAAATGACATCGCCGAAGTTGAGGATCGGTAGGATGGTCAGTTTTACGAGGGTATGTTTGGCAGCATGAGTGAAGGATGCTTTGTTGCGAAATAGGAAGCCGATTCTAGATTTAATTTTGGAATGGAGATGTTTAATGTGAGTCTGGAAGGAGAGTTTACAGTCTAACCAGACACCTAGGTATTTGTAGTGTCTAGTTTGAGAAGCAGACGCCTCACAAGTCCTCAACTGGCAGCTTCATTAAATAATACCCGCAAGTCTCACCAGTCTCCACGTCAACGGTGAAGAGGCGACTCTAGGATGCTGGCCTTCTAGGCATAGTTCCTCTGTCCACAGTCTGTGTTCTTTTACCCATCTTAATCTTTTCTTTTTATTGGCCAGTCTGAGATATGACTTTTTCTTTGCAACTCTGCCTAGAAGGCCAGCATCCCGGAGTCACCTCTTCACCGTTGACGTTGAGGGAGTAGCACACAGCACTATATGAGATCTTCAGTTTCTTGGCAATTGCTCGCATAGAAAAGCCTTCAATTCTCAGAACAAGAATAGACTGACGAGTTTCAGAAGAAAGTTATTTGTTTCTGGCCATTTTGAGCCTGTAATTGAACCCACAAATGCTGATGCTCCAGACACTCAACTAGTCGAAAGAAGGCCAGTATTATTGCTTCTTTAATCAGGACAACCGTTTTCAGCTGTGCTAACATAATTGAAAAATTGCTTTCTAATGATCAATTAGCCTTTTAAAATGATAAACTTGGATTAGCTAACACAACATGCCATTGTAACACATGAGTGATGGTTGCTGGGAATGGGCCTCTGTATGCCTATGAAGATATTTCATTTAAAAAATCTGCCGTTTCCAGCTACAATAGTCATTTACAACATTAACAATGTCTAAACTGTATTTCCGATACATTTCATGTTATTTTAATGGACAAAACATGTGATTTTCATCCAAAAACAAGGAAAGTTAAGTACATTAAATTAAATTCCAAGCAAAAAAGCGAACTCGGCTCCATCCTTCATTGAGGCAGATGCCTTGTTCATAACAAAACCCTTTGATATTTCCAACCATTTTAATAACTTTTTTGTTGACAAAATTAGCGAATGTAGGCGTGACATGCAAACAACAAATGCTGAGCCTTCATATTTCATGCTTATTGGACCAAATAATGAAAGACAAGCACTGTAGTTTTTGTTCCGCAAAGTTGGTGTTGAAGAGTGTACATTGTTTTGCTATCTATAAATAAGTACAAGTCACCTGGTACTAACAACCTGCATGGTACATTTTTGAAGTTGGTGGCAGGATAGATTGCAATTCCTGTTTGCCACATCTTCAATTTAAGCCTAGAAGACGTTGTGGGCCCTCAGGCCTGGAGGGAGGCAAGAGTCACTAACAAAGCACCCATTAATGCTTCAAACGGCCAACCAATCTGCCTGTTACCCCTGCTTAGGAAACTTTTGGGGAAAAAATGTGTTTGACCAAACACAATGTTAATTTACAGAAAACTAAATCGCAACGGACTTTCAGCATGCTCATAGGGAAGGGTACTCAACATGCTCGGCTCTGATACAAACGACTGATGATTGGCTAAAATAAATTGATAAGAAGTTTTGTTGGACTTCAGTACAGCTTTTGATATCATTCGTAATAACCTATTTTTGCAAAAATGTAGGTGTTATGTTTTTACATCCTCTGCCTTATAATGGATTGAGATTTAGCTATCTAATAGAACACATAGGGCTTTCTTTAATCAAAGCCTTTCTAATGCAAATTTGGTTGAGTGTGGTGTGCTGCAGGGCAGCCGGCTTGGGCCATTATTGTTTTCTGTTTTTACAAATTACCTTCACTGACCTTGAATAAAGCCTGTGTCTCTATGTACACTGATGAGTCAACAGTATACACGTCACCTACGGCAGTAAAATAAATAACTGACCCCCTTAACAGAGCGCCAGTCAGCTTAGAATGGGTAACTAGCAATAGGCTGGTGCTAAATAGCTCAAAAACTAAAATTATTGTTTTTGGGACAAATCACTTGCTCAACCCTAAACCTAAATCTAGATCTATTATTGAATAATGTGGCGATTGAACAAGTTGAGGAGACTAAACTGCTGGGTGTAACTGTCAGCTGTCATGATCAAAACATATAGACTCAGTGGTTGCTAAAACGGGAAGAGGTATATCTCAATCAACTTACAAGCCCTAACCTGGACTACTGCCCAGTTGTGTGATCATGTGTGGCAAAGAAAGACATAGGCTAATTGCAGTTGGTCCAGAACAGAGCAGCACATATTGCACTTAGATGTACACGGAGGGCAAATGTCAATAACATGCATGTCAATCTCTCATGGCTCAAAGTTAAGGAGAGATTGACTGCATCTCTATTGGACTTCATGCGAGGTGTTGATGTGTTGAAGGTACCGAATTGTCTGTTCAAGCAGTTGGCTCACAGTTCGTACACTCATTGGTACCACACATGACATTGTATCTTCATAGTCCCCAGGTCCAGAACAGAGGCTGGGAAACACACCGTATTAAATAGAGCCATGACTACATGAAACTCTCTGCCTCCCAAGGTAATTCAAGCTAGCAATAAATCCAGATTCAAAAACTAATAAAAGAACGCCTTACGGGATGATAGGGACTGTGAAGAAACGCATAAATATTTTATTTTGTATTGTATTTTGAATTGTATAATGTGGTGTTATGTATATTATGTATTCTATTTATTGTTGTGTTTCCTGTCTGGACACCAGGAAGAGTAGCCGCTGCCTTGGCTGCAGCTAATTGGGGATCCTAACATGCTGACTACACCAGGGCATTCACATGTTGATTTTGTCCATCCACACCAGGCGCGATCAGGACATGCAGGTTGAAGTATCAAAACGAACTCTGAACTAACTATATTAATTTGGGGACAGGTCGAGACACATGAAATATTGATGGATATTAGCTAGCTAGCTTGCTGATGCTAACTAATTTGTTCTGGGATATAAACATTGGGATATTATTTTACCTGAAATGCACAAGGTCCTTTATTTCCTGCATCTTTGTAGAATTTTGACCCATTCTGAGTCAAACAAAGAATGTTCCCTACTCTGACAATATATCCACAGAAAAAAGGGGAAACCTAGTTAGGTTCTAGTAATCTCTTCTTCTTTAGATGGCGGTTGGCAACCAACGTTAAGGTGCATTACCACCACCAACTGGACTGGAGTGTGGACCTCAGTTCAGCTTTCAATCACCACGTGGGTATGCACTCCTAATAACCAATGAGGACATGGGAGAGGCGGGACTTGAAGTGCGTCACAAGTTAAAAAAAATAGAACCAAGTTCTATTTTAGCGCCTGGCTACGCAGATGCTCATTGATGCGTGCAAGCAGTTTGGGTGAAATGATTGAACAACATGTACGTTTACATCTATTTTGCAACACTCACTTGCGAAATGTGGACGCTGTGGTCAGCATGTAATAAAATACTATACCGTTGAAGCTATTTCACTCAACTCTGCATCACGCCCAACCACTACAGAGTTTAGTTAGCTACATAGCTAGCTGTAAAAAGTGTTAGTGTTATTAGCCTTAGCCTATTTAGCTAGCTCAAACTAGCTAATCTGCCACTGCCGTGATGGATATCAGAAAGTACCCAAACAAAACCAAAGGAGACCAATGAGCAGCTCCAGCAGCATCAAACCACTGAGGTTGCTGCCAAGCCCAACAGTGATGATGCCTACCTACTCTTCTACAAGTGCCGCCAGGATAATGGCCCCACAGCCCCGTACAACTCCGACTGTTCCTGATCATCTTGAAACAGAGAAGCAAGCCCAGGTTAGCCATGAATCCTACCCTAGCTTCAGTTTTCTGTCGAAAAAAATGTAATTTAATAGCAACTGGTTTACAGGAAGAGAGTGGCTGGAATACTCAGTTATTGCAGATAACTGTTTTGTTTCCCATGTCAAAAGTTCTGTGTTGGGTCCAATGCTCATGCAGAAAAGGCCTTCACCCAAGCTGGGTATTCTAACTGGAAGCATGCTATTGATTGTACCAAAGGATTCGCTTAGCACGCATCAAGCAAAGAACATTTGAAATGCACTGCACTTTGGAAAGAAAAACAAGTTTGAAGTGCTATGGGAACATTGGTGTCAACTAGGGCTGTGGCGGTCATGAAATTTCGTCAACCGGTGATTGTCAAGCAAATAACTGCCGGGCTCACGGTAGTTGACCATTAATTAACAAACACATTTAGCATCTCCTGTCTTCCACGCATAGCCTACAAGCCACTGATGCAGACCTTTAGAACGTCTACACTTTAAAAGTCGAATAAACCATGTAATATATCCTACACCATCACAATAAATCCATTATTTATTTTAGACAGGTCTAAAGAAACATGATATGAAGAAAATGTTGTCTATTTCAGAAGAAAATAATAGCATTCGCTGCTTTGTCCTTATCTTAGGCCCTGATCTGGCTTTGCCATATGGCTGTGGGCTACACTAGTTCATTTAGCAGACAAGATTTGTTTAGAATTTTGTGGTATTATTTTTAATTATTTTATAGTATGAAGAAAACAATTGAACATAGGGGAATAAAATAGAAAGGACATTTTCTCCAAACGATTTGAGGGAGTGCGCACATATGGCAATTCTGTGTTGAGCGGTTAACAAAGAAACAGGTACTCCTATATGCTTCAGTTAGAGTTATTTATGTAACTTTAGTTGTGATACAAATGTTGGGATCTATGTTTTGATTTTTAATACATTCTCATCCTGCATAATGCGACTCTAATGATGATTTGAAAAAAGTTGTATGAAAGGCATGAGCTCTGCTTTGTTTTTTGCCCAGGCTGTACACACTTCATCAGTCTCTCATTCACAATTTGACAAGCGGCTGATAATGCCTCAAATTTTCCGTCTGCATCCACTTTGTGTGGCCATAATCCCCCTAAAAGAATATGTGCCTTTTGCGGCCAGTGACCGTTATGCTCTTTGGCTGAACATAATAATTATAATTCACTTGTCCCCACTGTGTGCCGAAGCACCTCTCACTCACATGGCTCTCAGTCACGTGATTGGGTCTTTCTCACAGGCTACAAGTGAAGACAGACAATTTTATTGGAATAATATTGGAATAATTGTCCAGATTTACTTTTCATCAGCCAACAAGATGAGTAGGCCTAACGAACAGCAGAAGCACTAGCCTATGTCAATCTACTATCCCCCATAGTACAACATTTGTCCTATTCTATTCTGTGCGAGAAATAAATATTCAAAACATTGTACGGGACAGGCTATTTTTTCACATTATAAGAGAAGCAATGCGCACATGGCAGTAGGCTAAAGCGCGAAATGTTCCATTAGCAGGGAAACACCATTCTCAAAAGTGACCACAAATACGATTATGCATGTAATGCTTTTACTATAAAGGTGTATTTTATGGTGAAAATTATCCCCCCCCAATTTTTTTTATCTATGCACTTAAACAGCGAATAGAGGATGCTTTTCCCATGGTTAATTTTATTTTCATGCCAGCCAGGTAGGCTATACTCCTGTTTTAAAGAGAAGCAATGTGCTTAACAATAGGAAGGTTGAGAAAGAAATATAGTAGGCGTAGCCTATAGAAATCTGATGTGATCCTCCTTTTTTAAATTGTGTTTTCTCACGCAATTACATAGCCTATAGAAATGTTAAGCAACATGCGCTCATGGGCTCTAATGTGTTTAATTAGATTTTCGATCACATTTGCATTGATGTCAGAGTGATTAGAGGGACAATAGAGTGCTGAGTACCATGCAGTTAGCAAGTTTGTTAGGCCACTGTCACGAACCGGCTCGAAGCCCGTAACAAAAAGGGAGACAACGTGGAGATCAAGAATAACAAAATATATTTATTAACTGAAGTAAAGTAAATGCAATTGACAATGGTGTGTGTTTAGTCAGTAATCAGTAGTGTAAGTGAGTGGTCCCGTGTATATATGTGATAATGAGGGGTGTTGAAAGGTGCCAACGCAAACAAGCCAAATAGCCACAAAAATGCCACAACCAAAATCTGTCTGTGTCTGCATGGAGAGTCTCCCCAATGAATGGGGAAGAGGTGCATTTATCCTGGGACACACCTGGGCCCAGGTGTGTCCCATTTCGCTCAAGACCCTCCCGGCTCCGCCCACCGACATCCTATTAAGGAAAACTAGAGCAAAGAGAAAGAACTCGGCAGACAGAGTGGGAGGGTCGTCACACTATTGATGACCTTCAGCAGCATCAGAGCTTGGAGAAGCCTAATTACCGTGACTAAATGGTCACATGGAACTTGACTGCCATCATGACTCGTGACCATTGGTGTGGCAGTAATACGGTCACCGTAACAGTCCTAGTGTCAACACTTGCTAAGGATGGGCACCAGGCCAGAAATCTCATGTATTTGGTGGCGATTGTGGACTTTATTGAGTTCCTTGTTTCAAACCAGCAACCACTGAGGGGGACATTGGTTATGATAGAGTCAAGAGGGGAGGGGGGCAGTGGACTTTTACTGTCTATGATGGAATACACTCTCCGAAAAGACAAGGAACTTGCCAAGGTGTTTAGCACCATACCCCATAATGCCACATACATGTCCAACGATATTCAAAACAAAAGCATAGGGCTCATGAGTGGGACGTCCATAGTGGGGCGTCCATGCGTGAACTAATTTTCCACTTTGACAAACGTGTTCAGTCAGCACAGAAGAAGCATGCTACACGCCATATCACAACTGGTCGCTGTACTCACGAGGGGCATAATTGTCCATGTTTGATGCGGGCCTATATTCCTATTTTTTGGGCAAGACAGGTGTTCATGGCTGCATCTCACTGTATGTTTTGGTTATTTGGATCTACATTTGCCTTTTGCTTACTGTGTTTGTTTATTGTTAATGTAAATAGCCTAAATTTATCCACAGTTGAAGTCGGGAGTTTACATACAACTTCGCCAAATACATTTGAATTAAGTTTTTCCCAATTTCTGACATTTAATGCTAGTAAAATTCCCTGTCTTAGGTCAGTCAGGATCACCACTTTATTATAAGAATGTGAAATGTCAGAATAATTGGAGAGAGAATGATTTATTTCAGCTTTTATTTCTTTCATCATGTTCCCAGTGGGTCAGAAGTTTACATACACTCAGTTAGTATTTGGTAACATTGTCTTTAAAAGGTTTAACTTGGGTCAAACGTTTCGGGTAGCCTTCAACAAGCTTCCCACAATAAGTTGGGTATATTTTGGCCTATTCCTCCTGACAGAGCTGGTGTAACTGAATCAGGTTTGTAGGGCTCCTTGCTTGCACACGCTTTTTCAGTTCTGCCCACAATTTTTCTATGGGATTGAGGTCAGGGCTTTGTGATGGCCACTCCAATACCTTGACTTTGTTGTCCTTAAGCCATTTAGCCACAACTTTGGAAGTATGCTTGGGGTCATTGTCCATTTGGAAGACCCATTTGTGACCAAGATTTAACTTCCTGACTGATGTCTTGAGATGTTGCTTCAATATATCCACATCATTTTATTTTCTCATGATGCCATCTATTTTGTGAAGTGCACCAGTCCCTCCTGCAGCAAAGCAACCCCACAACATGATGCTGCCACCCCCGTGCTTCATGGTTGAGATGGTGTTCTTCGGCTTGCAAGCATCCCCCTTTTTCCTCCAAACATAACGATGGTCATTATGGCCAAACAGTTCTATATATTTTTCATCAGACCAGAGGACATTTCTCCAAAACGTACGATCGTTGTCCCCATGTGCAGTTACAAACTGTAGTCTGGGTTTTTTATGGCGGTTTTGGAGCAGTGGCTTCTTCCTTGCTGAGCGGCCTTCAGGTTATGTTGATATAGGACTCATTTTTACTGTGGATATAAATACTTTTGTACCTGTTTCCTCCAGCATCTTCACAAGGTCCTTTGCTGTTGTTCTGGGATTGATTTGCACTTTTCACACCAAAGTTCGTTCATCTCTAGGAGACAGAACGCGTCTCCTTCCTGAGCGGTATGACAGCTGCGTGGTCCCATGGTGTTTGTACTTGCGTACTATTGTTTGTACAGATGAACGTGGTACCTTCAGGCGTTTGGAAATTGCTCCCAATGATAAACCAGATTTGTGGAGGTCTACAATGTTTTTTCTGAGGTCTTGGCTGATTTCTTTTGATTTTCCCGTGATCTCAAGCAAAAAGGCACTGAGTTTGAAGGTAGACCTTGAAATACATCCACAGGTACACCTCCAATTGACTCAAATTATGTCAATTAGCCTATCAGAAGCTTCTAAAGCCATGACATCTTTTTCTGGAATTTCTGGATTCTGTCAATTGTGCTGATACAGAGCAGCTGACCTAGGCTACAGATTTTGCGCCAACCTGTCACTTCAAAAGTACTCAATCAATGGTCTCGGAGCCTCTGCATTTGAACTTTATTCTTAATAGCTTGAAATAAGCAAAGATAAATATAACTACAATGCAATTTTTTAAAATAATAATTGTGCCCCCACACCGATTTCAACTGCCCATTTAGTCATTTTATCCTGCCGCCGGGTTTGGATTCTGGTGTCTGCGATGGGCTCTAGAGCCCAGGTGTGTCCCATCTGTAGCCCCTCTCCCCTCTCTCTCACTCAGAGTGGTGGGAATACATGGAAAAGGGGTTGGCCTCCTTGTAAAAATACCTTCTAGAGCCAATCCCAACAGCATTATGCCATCCTTCTAAATCCCTGTCCCTCCCTCTATCCCTGTCTGCCAGAGGGGCCTGCTCATACTGGGGTGCAGGGAGCGGCATCGTATATTGTTGTTGAGGAGGAGATGGCACAGGAGGAGCAGGAGGAGGGTAACATGTCTTGGGGAGGGTAGCCACTGCTGGGTAGCCACTCATCTTCCAAAGACCATCAAAAATCCACCCCAACAGGGTCACCTGGAAAGACTGATCTGGCATCAGCGTAGCCCGAAACTTGTGAGAACGGAGTCTCGGAGCTAGGTGGGGAGGGCGTTCCTCCTCCCTGGTAGGAAGCAGAGAAGCCTGTGGTGTATTGAGTACAATAATTGTTCATTTCTCTATAAAACACCTCTATGCTTCAATATTAGTCATGTTTTTTCACTACACTCACAAAATCTAATGCTTACAGAAAATCAAACCATACAGACAGGAAGTTGCATCCTACCTTTGATATCCAGCTGAGTGTGAACGATTTTCCCCATGACAGGTGTTATGCAGGTCTTTGACCATGTACCCCTTGGTGCTAGTGAAGATCTCTTCCACCTCTCCAAACTTGGCGCACATCTCAGCCAGGAAGTTGTCATTGAGGCGAACGAAGGTGAACTCCTTGAGGGGAATGTTCCCTTGTAGAAGTCATCCAGCTCATTCACAGGAGGGACCATAATGAGAGGTTTTTGAATAAAGCATGCAAACAGGCAGCACTAGGCTTCTTATTCTCATAATGACCTCAACACAGTCATCTTGAGAAACATAATACCAACAGATACACAGCCTGTTCCCAAATCTGTTTGTGCTGTCTTGCCAACTCCTTTGATCATTATCAAACATGTTAGACATGACAATGACCATTGGAGTTTGCAAGACGACAGATCTAGTGTCACAAGGAATGATGCTGGAGAGACGAAGCAGGTACGGGGAGTAAAACCTTTAATAAATAACGGACATGGAATGAGACAGGAACAGCATCAGCAAACAGGTAACAAAAACAAAATACAATTAATGCATCAGCAGGGAACAGAGCAAGGAACTGAAAAATATAGGGGAGGAAATAAACAGATGAGTGTGTGAGTCCAGGTGAGTCCAATATCGCTGATGCTTGTGACAAGGGAAGGCAGGCGTGCGTAATTGATGACAGGAGGGCGTGAAGCAGGGCAGCTTGGCGCCCTCAAGTGCCAGGCGAGGAAAGAGCGGGAGCAGACGTGACAGTACCCCCCCCCTCCCTTGGGGCACCACCCGGCGTCCCAACTGGGTGAACTGGCCAAGACATGGGCGCTGGGCAAGCCGGTTGGGGCATGGGAGCCCAACGAAACGGCAGGAGCGTGAGAGCCTGGCGAGCCGGCTGAGGCATGGGAGCCTAACATCCGGCTGAGGCAAGATGCTTGTCGATCCCGCTGCAGAGAGGGAACCCGATGATCCTGTGGAGAGTGACGTGGGATGGGAAGCCGCCGAGCAAACCGTCGAGCCAGCCAGTGCGTGAAAGCCCGACGGGCTGGCTTAGTCACCCCCGGTTCCATCGGCAGCGCAATCCACCCCGACGTCACCAACAAAACAAAAAACAAACAAAAACTCCTGGACCGGCTGGGCGAACAAGAACTGACGATCCGGCTGAGGCCCGATGTGGGATGGGCACAAGTTTGGACATCACAGTACAGTAAAGCACAGAGTACAGTAAGAAAACGTAGAGAACAGTGCAGAAGTGTACAGTAGAGTAAAGTTCAGTACAGTAAAGAAAAGTAGACTACAGTACTGTAGAGTAGAGTGCAATACAGTGCATAGAAGAGCACACTAGAGTTGAGTACACTATAATGTACTGTATTGTACTGTACTTTACTGTACTCTACTGTTATGTGTTGTGCTGTACTGTACTGACTTAACAAGATAACTTTTTTTTTAAATTCTGTCTCACAACAGTAAGTTGAGACCCCGACTGAGTCCCCCACCCCGTAATAGAGCATCATGGTAGTGTCACTCCTGCTCCCGCTCTTCCCCCCTGGCGCTTGAGGGCGCCAGGCTGCCCTGCATTACTCACCCCTGCCACCATCATTTACGCACACCTGCCTTCCCTCGTCACGCGCATCAGCGATATTGGACTCACCTGGACTCACCCAATCACCTGTTTATTACCTCCCCTATATTTGTCAGTTCCCCAGCTCTGTTCCCCGCTGCTGCATTAATTGTAATTTGTCTGTGTTACCCGTGTGTTGACACTGTTCCTGTCTCGTTCTATGTCCGTTCCTTATTAAATATTTGAATCCCCGTACTTGCATCTCCTCTCCAGCATCATCCCGTGACAGATAGTTGTTGTTGGCTAAATGTGTTTGACATGAATGTATTAGGCTATTAATTCAAATCAGTGTCATATTCAGATCACATACACACATTATTTTACTATAGTTGTCCAACAGTTGTCCATGTTGTCAAACTTGTCAAGTTCGAAAGATGAATCCCCTGACCCAACAGAAAAGACCCACTCCAACTGACCAATGTTGCACTTCTACCAGAAGCTCACAGAACAGTTTATTTAGGGTCAGAAGACCCTGGTGGAAGCAAAGTTTTTGTGTAAATATTTCACTAAGTATTTATTTTATTATGAATGTAACATTGTACAGTTGATTGATCCAAATAAGGAGTGTACAATATGTACGTATTTAATGATTAATGTGAGATTGCACGGTAGATTGATTCAATTACTATTTTGAATGTCAATGTGTCAATGAGTTTGATGGAACGATATGAAATATAATCTACATTTTATTGTTTTATGAGTGGCATTGATCTTTCAGATAAGTCAATGAATGGATATGGTATTGGTGGACAGAATGAAACATCAGGGCGTACTGCTTTTTCTATTATATTCTGCTACTATATTGTGCAACTTCAAGGTCGACATTTTTACTCAGAATAATAGGATGTTTGGTTTCAATAAGTGTTGGACAGAAATGAATTTTAGGACTCGAATAAAACAGCTGATCCAGCAGAGTTGTTGATCTGTATGTTTATTGCTAAGGAGAAGAAATCAATACAAATACATTGCTCGCCACAGTAAATATTTCAGAGACACAATGCTTATTATAATAGACACACATGTTGTGCTCTTCAGCTGGCCAGTCAGGAGGATTCTCGAGACTAGCAGTGAGTAACCAATTGCAGCATTTCAGCTTCAGCGAGGGCGTGTCTTGCCCAGAAGACGAGTGGGAAATCATAAAAACGCACCTAACTATTCGAGGTGAAATCCAAACTTGTGCAATATATTAATTGGCTATGTCAAAGACATGTTTTAAGATCAATATTGATAGATTACTAGCTCTATCACTATTAATCTGCAAAAATGTCAAATAAATTAGTGAGTAATGGTGATTTCAGATCAAAAGTGTGTGTGGGGCAAAGCAAACATTCACCCCCCTAACTGATAGTGGGGTGGTAGAGGCCCAGTTTCCCTTATGGCTCAGCTCAGGTGCCTACATACACCATAGACATATACATAATTTACACATACACATCGATTCCTTCATCTAATCAAACCGAATCACACCAAATTGTTTCAAACTAAAACGTATCGTTCATGTATCGTATCGGAGACCATGTATAGTCTTGAAAGGGAAATATGCAAATCCCTACCTGTTGGGCCTACTCATGGGCGGCACACTGCCCTTTTGCCTTGTGGGTTAGTCTGGTATGACAAAGGTTAGGGGAGCAGACCCTGAGAGAAAAGCAGTGTGCTGACTACGCACCTTAGGCGGACCCCAACAGACTGGGGATCCGTCAGCCTCCTGCAGCTGTGGAAGATGCTGGTCATCCTGGGTGTCCTCCTTGCCACCAGAATCCATCTTCCTACAGGGAAGCAGTGCTCTGGAAATAACCTCCTTTGTGCTGGTAATCCACTTCTGACCTTGGTCAAGCCATCAACCGTACTAAAGCCAGGCAGCAAATGGGTGTCTGGTGATGGGGGCAGGAGTGAATGCACTGGGAGCCCTTTATCAGACCCCTGCACACCAGCGGCACAGGGCTATTATGATCGCCAGCAGTTGGGACTTGAGTGGCAGCTGCTCTGGGCAGATCTCTGTGTGACTGAAAAGCCTTATTTAGGAGCCACACTGCTCACCCCAGCTGGGGAGAGGCCTGACAAGCTGGCCCACTCACCCCTTCCTGGATAGTCTACTGCACCTCTCAGGAGTTCCAGTCAGCGGTCAAAAAATGCTAAAGAAAATTCCCTGAAACATCAGAGCTCTTTTGGACACTGATGACAATAACAATAGACCTCATCGGAGAACAGCTCTGATTGCTGCAGAATTGTGGCACTATAACATTGACATTGGTGCCCTAAGTGAGACCATGTTCCTGGATGAAGGTACCCTGAAAGAGGAGGGAGAGGCTACCCCCCAGGTTGACAAAATCAGCTTGGTATGGGACTGACAATTAAGAACAGCCTCTTACCCAGCCTGGCCGAAACACTGTCATGGAAATTAGAATTAATGAGGAGAGACCTTGTTATTTCTTCAAACAATCAACCTTTATTTAATAAGAATTGTAATAATGTAGCTGTCGACCCTACACTCTGCGGTGGGAGGTCGAGAGCTCACTGACACAAGGAGTACAAAAGCCTTTTTTAGTAAAACTATCTTTTGCAAGCATATACAAAACACGTGATCTTGGTATGTGTACCTGTGTGGAGAATGAGGTGAAACTGGGGTAAAAGACTAACTGTGAATTTGGTTGTCTCGTTCTGTAGCAACAGCTGCTTAATCTAGTCCTCTAGTGATGTGCTAAACAACTGCAACTACCCTAGACGCGGTTTCACTGAAGTAGATCAGCGGTTCCTTGAATTTGGTTGAGCAAGCTCATTTTGCTGTCTGCCCAGGTGGTGTGTGGTTACACACCCACACACACATACACAAACATGAACCTTTTGAAATGTAAGAAGCTATACAGCCTTAGAAAGATATTTCATTATACAAACATTAAGGAAGTTTAGCCTTATAAAGATATTCCGTTATACAAACAAAGAGGTTTAACCAAAATGTCCTTTACAATACCTGTTTGCATAATGGAAAGACTCATGTGTCTCCGTATCCCCCAAGCCAAGATGCGTTATGCCACCCTACTCAGTGCATTCGCACCAACATTACCATCAGCGAATAAGGCAAACGACTGCTACTAGATGAGGCCCTTCACCACATCCCTGGGAATGACAACATCTTTCTTCTGGGTGAATTCAACGCTAGAGTGGGACAGAACAACAGGATATGGAGTGGAGTGCTGGGAAGGCATGTTGTTCGCCAGGTCAATGAGAACGGCAGGAGACTGCTAACTTTATGTACCGAGCATGAACTCAACATCACTAATAAATACCTTGTTCCAGCATAAGAACAAATACAAAATATCATGGATGCACCCACACTTGCCATCCTGCTACCATCCTGCTGACTCTCTCGCTGAAAGGCTTAGAGAGATTGAGCCTCTTTAGAGTTCAGAAGACCCCATGAACCAGAAGTGGGCCTTTGTCAGCTTAGTGCTCTATGAGGCAGCTGATATCTGCTACTAATAATTCACTACCCCACATCTGCTACAGATGTAGGATCTGAATTTAAGCCAGTTTGCTACAGCAGGCAAATATGCCTGCATCAACAGGAAATGTGAATTATTATGTGGATTATAATTCTTGTCTTTTTTTCTAGGGATTGATGCATTTTACGTTCAAGCCTGAAATGTTCAATCCAAATCCAAACTACCCAAATCCGTGTGAATGTGGTGTCTTTTACTATGATATGATATACAAATTATTTTCAGCCTATGTTTCGTTTCAGGGCTGGGTTTTATTTGAATATTACCACCCACCATCATCGCATTGTTTACTAATCAGAACCAGCTGCAAAGTTATTCCTCTTTGGGACTGAGATGAGTCAAACAGTCTTGTGCCCAGCTAACATCAAACATTAAACTTTAAACATTAAAGAACGTTACCTTAAGCGTCTCATTAGATCATTAACTAAAGTTTTCATATGAATGTCCCTTTGTTGTGCAAAGAATGTTTCCAAGAAACCGTTCTCACAGCCATGCCAAATAACCATGTTCTCAGAACTTAAGATACTCATGTTTTACACAGATTAAATGAGACACGTTGCAAGAACATTCATGTGTCCAGTTTTCTGTGGGTTAGGAGAATATTCCATCAACGTCCCACCAAACATACAAAGACCTTGGTTGCCATGATCTCAGAATATAAGCTATGAATGTTCTAGACATGTTTCATGTGAACATTTCAAGAACATTCATGTGTCCAGTTTTCCCAGGGTTAGGAGAATATTCCATCAATTTCACAAAAACAGACACAGAACATGGTTGTCATGATCTCAGAATATAAACTATGAATGTTCGAGACACGTTTCATGTGAACATTTCAAGAACATACAATACCGTTCAAAAGTTTGGGGTCACTTAGAAATGTCCCTGTTTTTGAAAGAAAAGCACATTTTTTGTCCATTAAAATAATGTCAAATTGATAAGAAATACAGTGTAGACATTATTAATATTGTAAATGACTATTGTAGCTGGAAACGGCTGATTTCAAATGGAATATCTACAGAGGCGTACAGTGGCCCATTATGAGCAACCATCACTCCTGTGTTCCAATCATTTTAAAAGGCTAATTGATCATTAGAAAACCCTTTTTCAATTATGTTAGCACAGCTGAAAACTGTTGTCCTGATTTAAAGAAGCAACACAACTGGCCTTCTTTAGACGAGTTGAGTATCTGGAGCTTCAGCATTTGTGGGTTCGATTACAGGCTCAAAATGTCCCGAAACAAATAACTTTCTTCTGAAACTCGTCAGTCTATTCTTGTTCTGAGAAGTGAAGGCTATTTCATGCGAGAAATTGCCAAGAAACTGAAGATCTCGTACAACGATGTGTACTACTCCCTTCACAGAACAGCGCAAACTGGCTCTAACCAGAATAGAAAGAGGAGTGGGAGGCCCAGGTGCACAACTGAGTAAGAGGACAAGTACATTAGAGTGTCTAGTTTGAGAAACAGACCCCTCACAAGTCCTCAACTGGCAGCTTCATTAAATAGTACCCGCAAACACCAATCTCAATGTCAACAGTGAAAAGAGGCGACTCCGGGTTTCTGGCCTTCTAGGCAGAGTTCCTCTGTCCAGTGTCTGTGTTCTTTTACCCATCTTAATTTTTTCTTTGCAACTCTGCCTAGAAGTTCAGCATCAGCCTTTTCCAGCTACAATAGTCATTTTCAACATTAACAATGCCTACACTGTATTTCTGATAAATTTGATGTTATTTTAATAGACATAAACTTTTGGACGGTAGTGTGTCCAAAAAAAAGTAATTATACATCATGTTACTGAGTAAATAAATGCCCTGATTGGTGAACCATTGATCTATCCATAGCTCTTTGTCTGTTGGCAAGGTTAGGGAGAATTACACACAATGCTTTCAACATACAGTGTTTTCAACTTACATACAGTGGGGCAAAAAAGTATTTAGTCAGCCACCAATTGTGCAAGTTCTCCCACTTAAAAAGATGAGAGAGGCCTGTAATTTTCATCATGGTACACTTCAACTATGACAGACAAAATTAGATTTTTTTTCTTCAGAAAATCACATTGTAGGATTTTTTATGCATTTATTTGCAAATTATGGTGGAAAATAAGTATTTGGTCACCACCAAACAAGCAAGATTTCTTGCTCTCACAGACCTGTAACTTCTTCTTTAAGAGGCTCCTCTGTCCTCCACTCGTTACCTGTATAATGGCACCCGTTTGAACTTGTTATCAGTAAAAAAGACACCTGTCCACAACCTCAACAGTCACACTCCAAACTCCACTATGGCCAAGACCAAAGAGCTGTCAAAGGACACCAGAAACAAAATTGTAGACCTGCACCAGGCTGTGAAGACTGAATCTGCAATAGGTAAGCAGCTTGGTTTGAAGAAATCAACTGTGGGAGCAATTATTAGGAAATGGAAGACATACAAGACCACTGATAATCTCCCTCGATCTGGGGCTCCACGCAAGATCTCACCCCGTGGGGTCAAAATGATCACAAGAACGGTGAGCAAAAATCACAGAACCACACGGGGGGACCTAGAATGTCCTGCAGAGAGCTGGGACCAAAGTAACAAAGCCTACCATCAGTAACACACTACGCGCCAGGGACTCAAATCCTGCAGTGCCAGACGTGTCCCCCTGCTTAAGCCAGACATGTCCAGGCCCGTCTGAAGTTTGCTAGAGAGCATTTGGATGATCCAGAAGAAGATTGGGAGAATGTCATATGGTCAGATGAAACCAAAATAGAACTTTTTTGGTAAAAACTCAACTCGTCGTGTTTGGTGGACAAAGAATGCTGAGTTGCATCCAAGAAACACCATACCTACTGTGAAGCATGGGGGTGAAACATCATGCTTTGGGGCTGTTTTTCTGCAAAGGTACCAGGACGACTGATCCGTGTAAAGGAAAGAATGAATGGCCATGTATCGTGAGATTTTGAGTGAAAACCTCCTTCCATCAGCAAGGGCATTGAAGATGAAACGTGGCTGGGTTTCAGCATGCCAATGATCCCAAACACACGCCCGGGCAACGAAGGAGTGGCTTCGTAAGAAGCATTTCAAGGTCCTGGAGTGGCCTAGCCAGTCTCCAGATCTCAACCCATAGAAAATCTTTGGAGGGAGTTGAAAGTCCGTGTTGCCCAGCAACAGCCCCAAAACATCACTGCTCTAGAGGAGATCTGCATGGAGGAATGGGCCAAAACACCAGCAACAGTGTGGAAAACCTTGTAAAGACTTAAAGAAAACGTTTGACCTCTGTCATTGCCAACAAGGGTATATAACAAAGTATTGACATAAACCTTTGTTATTGACCAAATACTTATTTTCCACCATAATTTGCAAATAAATTCATTAAAAATCCTACAATGTGATTTTCTGGATTTTGTTTTCTCATTTTGTCTGTCATAGTTGAAGTGTACCTATGATGATAATTACAGGCCTCTCTCATCTTTTTAAGTGGGAGAACTTGCACAATTGGTGGCTGACTAAATACTTTTTTGCCCCACTGTATATACAACAAAAAAATACAACAGTGAAATGCTTACTTACAAGCCCTTAACCAACAATGCTTTAAGAAGTTAAGATTTTTTTTAAAGTGTTAAGTAAAAAATAGATAAGTATTTTTTTTAAATAGAATATAAAAGTAACAAATAATTTAAAAGCAGCAGTAAAATAACAAGCGAGGCTATATACAGGGGTACCGGTACAGAGTCAATGTGCGGGGGCACCGGTTAGTTGAGGTAATTGAGGTAATATGTACATGTAGGTAGAGTTAAAGTGACTATTGTCGTGTCTTTGCTATCGTTAAATTGAAGATTTATAGTTTTTATCATAGATTCCTATAATTAGGGATTACGCGACCACTTGAGTAATAACGTAACTAATTAACTATGAATTCGAGGGCACCAGGGAAAGTTATTAGATTACAAGGTTATTATTTCCCAATATAACCTTTCAGATATTTTAATATCTGATCAATAGTCCTCTCATTAATGATTCATTTACTCTACCTTACGTCAGTCTCATTCCAAACGTCGTAAATCGCTGATCTGCACGAACCCAGTCTTCCTATGAGTCATCCATACATCAATTGTCTTAAATCATTTATTTATTACTAACTAATTAATTCACAGAAATGCATAAACAAACAAACTTAAAATAGTTACATGAAATGGTGGAAGGAATATGCCCTAGTGGGCTAAACCGGCATGGCGGCTGTTAGACAAAGGGAAAGTTGCGTTCGACTAAGAATTCACTACAGAGTCCATAATTATAACAATTGACATGCTAATCCTTACACATGAACGCTCACTCATTCGGGAACAATTGCAATCAATATATATATAGTTACGTCCAGTGTGTGTGTCTTGGTCGTTGGAGAAAAGTTCGTTTTGGTTGGAGTGAAGTTCTGTCTCGGTTGTTGATTGTTCAGAGGGACATTCGTTAAAGAATGATTGTTTCGGCGGTTGTCTTTCTTCGCGTTCAATGATACAGAATTCCTAGCTGCAGACTAGTAATCAATATCAAAACCTGTTATTATTGGTATAAGAGTTTTAACCACGTGGTATAGAAAGTAATTCTACTCAACCTTCGTTCTCCTCCTTGGAGGATAACATGGTCTCAACCTTTGTCCTCTCGTGATTGAGAGAAACATGGTCTGGGGTAATTTCTTAAGAGTTGGCTTTTATTCAGATAGCAGAGAGGGGTGGTCCCATGGTCTCTGACCCAACTGGCTCAGGGGCGGTCCTTGGATTTAGTTCAAATACAACCGGGAGTTGTATTTCCCTTAATTAAACAGTTCAAAATCATATTACACAATTATACAAACAGTATCATACTCACTCATTCATTTCATACAACAAACAGATGTTACCCTCATATCTGAGGTTATTATATAAACAGCGGTATGGTAATGTGGTCCCACAGTCTCTCCTGAGTTTCTCACATGGTGACCAATGGACATGTTAATAGCTGGACTCCCCACCGGCCTTTAATACTTTTTCCGGAACATGAAATCTGTTCGTACCTCAAGTTCTGTGAGGTGGAAGAGAATTCCTTTGTCCTGAAAGTTTACTCTCTCTCTTAATACTGTTTAGCCATGAGGAGATCCTCAGGAATTTACAACGTCTCTCTGTGATCACAGCATGGGTTGAAGGAGCAAAGGGGGAGGCAGGGAGAGGGGGATGGGGTTTGCTATACCCACGCAGGCAACGTCATGACACTATGCATAGAAAAAAAAGAGGGGTCTGGGAAGCCCTTTGATTAGCTGTTCAGGAGTCTTATGTCTTGGGGGTAGAAGCTGTTAAGAAGCCTTTTGGACCTCAACTTGGCGTGCCGGTACCGCTTGCCGTGCGGTAGTAGAGAGAACAGTCTACGACAAAGGTAGCTGGAGTCTTTGACAATTTTTAGGGCCTTCCTCTAACACTGCCTGAAATAGAGGTCCTCGATGGCAGGAAGCTTGGCCCCAGTGATGTACTGGAAGGTCGGCGTACCGTAAACCAAGAGGTTGTGTCAAAATATTTGACACACATGATTGTTCATTTATACAGTCATTATTATTCTATACCTCCTCACCTGGGATTTGAACTCACAACCTCTTGGTTCACGGTACTCTGATCTTCCTGCTACACTACGTCCGTGTCAGGTATCAGTTAATCTGACTATTCTTTGAATCAACTATCATTGAATTGATTTACTTTTTTCAGCAATTTAAGGGCTTTCTGTATAATTGTCCAATGTTGGTGGGGCATATTACCCTGTTTTATTACTGGCCCATATACACATGCCTTAGAGATATCCCTTATGGGACAGTGGTTAGGGCGTTCATCATTGGTGCTGGATGCCTATTTTTGCGACCCGCTAAGGGATTCTTAGCAATATACACTGATCAAAAATATAAACGCAACATGTAAAGTGTCGGTCCCATGTTTCATGAGACCCTCTGTAGTGCCTTGCGGTCAGAGGCCGAGCAGTTCCCATACCAGGCAGTGCTCTCGATGGTGCAGCTGTAGAACCTTTTGAGCATCTGAGGACCCATGACAAATCTTTTCAGTCTCCCGAGGGGGAATAGGTTTTGTCGTGCCCTCTTCTATTCAGTTATTTTTCAAAGATCATCATTCTGAGATTCTTCATTAGTTCTAATAAAGTACAGGAATTATCACAAATGTGATAATTCTGTCTTTGCCCCCGTGTCAAGAAATTGGAGGCAAATGTTTCAAATCCAACATGGTCTGTAACACCATTTTGACGTTGGCTCCTTGTGTAATATAAGCCTGACCTTGGCCTTGGGCTATGTTCTCTGAAAACACACCACTTTGTTTAGCCAAGCTAATGACTTGATATATGAAACATAAAATGCAGTGGACATTTCCTGAGGGAATTAATGATTTATAAAAGTGTGTTTGTGTTTTCTATTCATTGTTTGGTTGCCGGGTAATTGCCTTGTCCTATGCTACAAAGCCCAGACATGACTTCAATTTCCTCTGAGGACTAACAATGGAAAGGTGTAGGTTGCGAATGTTTAATTGTGGTGTGGCAGAAGATTTAGAATGAGTGAAAAAAAACAATGTTGAACACAGACACAAACACACACACATACAGTCCTGGAGGGAACTTCAAATCACTTTCTTGTACCTCTGAATCTTCCCCTTGAATAACCAATGCTTCCTCAGCTTAGTATAATAACGCCGTCATTAAATCTTAAACTGAGACTGCATACTATATGTAAATGAAAAAACACTATTTCACTGCAGTATAAAAAAATATAGTTGTTTCAACTAATTATTATTAAATAACTGGTTACACAGGCTTTTTTACTTTGCTGAAGTTTTCGATCAAATTGTTTAAAAACATTTATTGAACTATTACCTGACAGAACTGTTTTGTTTTCGTTCTTCCTCGTTATTTTGTTTAGTGTTCAGTTTTGATTAAATTTATAACATGAACACTTACTACGCTACATTTTGGTCACCTTCTTCCCAGGACGATCGTTACAAAATAGCTGTTGAGAGAATAGTCAGATTAATTGTTAACTAAAACATAATTGCATATGGCACTCTTATGGTGTTGTCAGGTGTTGTCAGAAATTGTTGGTATAATTTGACCGCCAATCCCTTCCAGAATTAAGAGTTGGTATAACTTTTCCTTCAAGGAGAGTAGATAAACAAGTGATAAACAGAAGCAGCAGTGTGATAAGATCAGGGAAAACAGACTAAGTCTTTGTTATAACAGTGATGTGTGGTCTCATGCTGTTCATTATCAGTGTCACAGCAATCTTTAATTCAAGCAAACCTTTGAAAAGATGGTGCTGGTCTTGTTGATACAGTTAAGCCATATACAGTTTGTCTGTTTGCTTAAAACTTGTATTCACATAATCATACAATACTTTCTCTCAATTATCAGACAGGGCTTATGTTGGCACACCAGGTTTGTTTAAACTCTCTGCGCTACGGATCCCTTTAGCGGGATAATTTTCCTAAACAACCGCTGAATTGCAGGGCGCAAAATATTACTAACAATATTTATAATCATGCAATCACCTTGTTATCCAGTTTACATTTAACAAGTATAAATCTACCCTCCTTGTCTTTTATTTCTGATAAAAACTCTAAATTAACCGAATTTGGTATTGTTACGCACGCCTCTATGAAGAGGGAACGCAACACCCTGCTACAACGCAACTCTCCGTGAAGTGAAAGAGGTATGGACTGTAGGTGCGAGTAAGGATGACAAAAGGCAGAGAATTGTACCATTTACAAGGAATTTATTCCGTCACACGGTAATTTTGGCGAAAAGGGTCTGGACAGAACCAAAGCAAAGAAAGTAAATATCAAAGCCCCCTCTCCTACCTTACCTGCCTACCCACTACTTACCTAACCAAAATACTACTTACCTAACCAAAATAGGCACACTCTTTCCTAGTGTGCCTAGACAGTAAATATACTACGGGTATATGTATGCCCCTGGGCCTCTTGCCTTAGCACTCCCTAGGTGCCTTCCCCTTCGGGAACAAACAAAACAGAATTATACAAACAATTTCACAATCAAAAACACAGTCCTTTTGTCACCTTAGTAGGACCGGCTACAAAAATACTGGCAACAAATTATACCTCTGCGCAACAACGAAAACACAGGACATACTAATCATCTCCCTCTGAGAACAACCAACACAGTAAATAACCCACAGCCATCAGCATCCTCTCTCAGCAATCATCTCTCTCCTGAACAGAACACTGGCTTTTATATAGCTTCAGAAGGAGTCTAATCGGATACAGCTGTAACTTGACGAGGGGGCGGTGTCAGCTCTAATCATCAATGGGGCTGACCAATCAGCTGCTTGGGGAGAATTCAGGAAGCCATCTCCTGAAACACACACACTCAAATACACAAACTACAACGTAACAGGGATCAAGATTGCAATGCCCCTTCTACCCATCTTGTAAGAAGAAAAAAAAGTATTCCTATATCCCATTTTCTTGAGTTTCTCATGTTCAGGTGTGGATAAGTGAGTAACCTGCCAGAATAGTATGTCAACTCTCTCCCATTTAATTTTTGCTATTACCTTAATTCTCTTGATGGCACTCCCCAGTCTGTTTACATTGTGACTTATACCTTAAATTCCCGATGATGCATCGATATACATTTAAAATGTGCACCATAACTGCCTGCTTAACATGAGCCTAAAAATGAACGAAAAAACAAGAACGATAATAAAGTAAACCAAAGTGGGAAAATACTTTGGTATTTGGACTCCCATGTCAGAGGACCGTCTCTTGCCTCTGGAGTTTGAGGGGATGAGCCTGTCCGCAGGAGGGGCCCCTCGCTCAGTTATGAAAATGCGTGACATAGTCACAAACAAAACCTGTTGGAACTGAAAATAATAAGGGCACCTATTTCGCTGCTTATACACATCAGTTAATTACACGTGAAAACTATATCGGTCATGAATGCATATCATGTATCCTCCCCTTGATATGCCCTTCTGTTACCCCGTTGTCAATGTGTCATTAATCATTAGCTAATATATATGTTATTAAGGTGACACTACTTAATGTGTCCATAAAGAACTTTTGGCTACTCACCCTTGCTCAACATTGGGCCACTGCCCCCATTTTGAGGTTATTGCCACCCCTCACCAGGTGTCTCCCATCTCCCCTCATTATCCACTGTGTATTTATACCTATGTTCTCTGTTTGTCTGTTGCTAGTGCGTTTTGTTTGTCAAGCCTACCAGCGGTTTCCCCTTGCTCCTGTTTTTTTCGAGTTCCATTTTTTAGTTTTCCTGGTTTTGACCTTTCTGCCTGCCCTGACCTTGAGACTGCCTGCCATTCTGTACCTTTTGGAATCTGCCTGCCCTTAACCTGTCGTTTTGCCTGCCCCCTGTTCTAGTAATAAACGTTTGTTACTTCGACTCTGTCTGCATCTGGGTCTTCCCTAACACGTGATGGTTATAGTCAAGCACACCGTCTGGTTTGATCTTTCTCTCCCGTCAGGTGGTCCACCTTCCCTGTGGCCTACATGGTTGCTGTATTGACAGTGGAGAGGACATGGACTTCTCATTTGTCATGCCACTTTACTGCCAGCTGTTGACCGTTCTCCTTGAACTCCACCTCCCCTCTCTGCATTTTCCAGCCGGCATCACCTTTCTGTTCGACCTGACTGTGTCACAGGCCCCTGTGCTGTTGGAGAGCAGATGCTGGAAGAGTGTGGGACTGCTGTACCAATTGTTCATATACAAAGTGTGTCCCTTGCCGAGATGAGGAGCCAGCATGGTCATCACCATGGATCCGGACACCCCAAGCCCCTCATAATGTTGGATATCAGTGGTGGACCCTGTGTAGACTATAAAGTCCTGGACAAATCCTGTCTTCATGTCGCATATAACAAAGAACTTAACCCCAAATCTGTGCCTTTTGGCTCTCTTTTCTCCTTTAGCTCAAAGGCATAGCGATTGGTCTCCTGTACTATGTCTCCTACCCCCTCCTCTGTCAGAAACAGCTTGAAGCACTCGTCTCAGAGGGAAATGGCAAGGGGCTTTGCACTCCAGACTGGGACTCATCAAAGCAAACAGCAGGGCCAGGAGGGGTGAACAGTCTGCTACCACAAACTTCCTGTACTTCATCCACTGTCGGTCTGCCTCCATCACCACCAGCATCTTCAAAGGGACCTGGGACTTCGTCAGTAGGCAAGGGGTCCTCAGATTCAGGGTTCTCAATGGCTACAAGTTTGGGGCAGCTCGGTCACTGTCAGAATCTGATTAATCTATAATACTCAGACTTACTGTCAGAATTAATAAAAATCTCCAGAATTTCCGCATTTGAATCCTACAGACGAAGAACCTTATACAGTATGTGACAATTTTTCCATTTTAAGATAATCAGTTATTTTTATATTATTAATTGTGTGTACCACATTAGGTGTTTTATGGTTGACAAATAATTCACCATACCCCTATCTTCCAACAACAATTTATATTTTTTTGTTGTTTTGTTGTTTTTGTTGTTTAATTTTTAGAATGTGGAAGAACAGTTTATCTCCAGTGATGATTTCAGTTTGGGGAAGAACAGTATATGTGACATTTTGCATGACTCTTGTTAGATGTCCTTTTTAACACCTGATATGATGTTTTAAGTACTTTCAAGTACAGATGCCCTTCATGTAAATAACTTAAATGCAATATGTAGTTAATTCATTTGTATGGAGGTTCATTTAAAGGTGGTCTAACTTCAGCACTGATGACTTTTCTTAAAAGTTGAGTCATGAAATCTTAGTCTCATTTAAAATGAAGCCCTCAATGTGAACATACCATAGAATAACTACAAAAATAGAATACAATTAAATTAATTCAATCAAAACAAGCACAACTTGTACATATTAAATATGGATCAATGTGATGTGCCAATATGCATGTCCATTATGCAGGTCCCTAAGGTCAATATTACAAAACGTTCAGAAAACCATTCTCTTTGCGTTTAACACTATGATCCGCAATTAAGTTTTGAATTGCGTTAAACCCATGCTAAAGGCAAGAAATGTCCTTCTGTACTGAGGTGACAGCAGTAAATATGTATTAACTGCTTAGAGTTAATGCTAAATGTGGTGACAGAGATACGTACTGTGTATTGTAATGAATAAAAAAAGGGAATCAAGATCAAATGAATACTCACATACTGTATGTGATGACCTTTTTGTTTTTAATTAATTCAGATTAAAAAAGGTTCAAATGATCACACACAAAATAATTCTCAACAGAACACATTGTCCATAACCTTTTCTACACTAGGAACATCTTAAAATTAAATTAAATCAATATATTGTGCTGGTTCAAATCATACACAAATTGAATTAACATAGAAAACACCAACTATACATTTAATTTCCTACAATAGGGTTGACATGTCTTCTGAAATGTATTCAGATTCAACATACTATACAGGTTCAGGGGATCATAAAAAAAAACGGTTAATTATGTAGCTTGGTTTAACAACAAATTATTCACTCTGCAGTGATTTATAAAAAGAGCGTGCAGCAGCTGGCAAGTAGTTGAGCATGGTCATCAGATCTTGGTACTTGTTTTTTTTGATGGGCAGAGGACTCTCATATGCTCTAGGGTAGTGGCTTGCAAAATAGGGAGGTTGAGGTGTAGCTCCTTGTTTTGGTTTGGAGATCAGCCACGATTTCCATCCCTCAAATAGACTGTGGCTCTGTCTGGCGTACAGATTCCAAGGATCCTCAACTAAAATTAGAACAGAAACATTTTAAGTTCCTGACATCAATAAACAACTTTCACAGTCAAGCATTAGGATATTTTATTGTTAGAACAACATGTTGCATGTTGATGGGATGTTAGCAAACTATTCTCTGTGCAATACCTGTGACTTTTAACCACCTCACTGAGGTGATCTGTAGTCCAGCTGGTTGCTTGAGGACAGAATCTGGGAGGTGCCTGAAGTCTTCACATTGCATCCTCATCACCTTGAATGGTTTTGCTGGTTGTGCTTCAAGTATCATCTTTGAAACATCATCAGGTGTATGAAGGACTGACACCTTGCGCCTCTTCTCAATGGTGGCAAAAGATCGATCACAAGGAAGAAAAGAATGACCAGAGACCATGAACTTCTGCTCAACTTGGGTAAAGTAACCCATAGAGACGAGCATCGACATCAGATTGAGCATCCGCCAGTTGTTATTCTGCCCACAGCATCTGTCACTGAAGATGATCAACTTACGCACCTCTGGTTTGGTGAGTGGCGTGAATTTTGTCTTCACCCACTTCAATATGCAGCTTAACACCTCAATGGACCCTCGGTGTGCAATCGCCTCATGCCAAACACACATGTATGCAGGATCTTCTTTTCCAAGTTCCTGGATGCAAAGGTTAAAATTTGACAGCTGCCGCTGGTAGTAGACATTGGAGTGGGTCAGATTAGGAGTGTACATCACCCCCTGTAGATCCACAGAAATGACATGGCAGTCAGCATTGGCTTTAGCCCACTCAGTGTCACTTTGAAGCTGTGTGTAGGCCTTTTCGGCTTTTCGATGGTGCAACTCACTTTCAACTGCAATCTTCCTCTTCTCCTCTTCAGATGTTGCTGCTGACATCTTAGTGAAGAATGCGTGACATTTGCCACAGGTGTCACTCCTGGGTTGGCCGAAATTGAGACTGCTGTTTGAAAATGTCCCTATAAACCCAGAATTTTGCAGATGATGTGGTATTCTTCTCTTTGTAGATTCGGTACATTCGCAACAAATTCAGATCATGGCTGAGGTATTCCCTGTGTACATCCACCTTCATCCAAGAGTTCTTGGGAAAGATAGAATGTGCTCCTTGATGCCTTCTTTCACTGTAGCATGTATCCGATGTGGCCTGAAAGGAGACAACAAGATGTTGTTAAACTTGTATTCTCTCAATGGTCTAGGGACCTGCCTTAGAGTGCAACTGTGTTGCTATAACCGAGAATTAGGCCAGTGCCGTCCGGTGGGAGGGGGAAGGTAATCGGCACTCAGTCCTCAATGCTCAGGTTGTAGTTGGACAGCTTAGTTACCATCATTTTGTTTAAAAGTAATAAACATTTTTATATTTTTGTTTCAGAATTCGTTATTCATCCATTCGATACTCTATGTTAATGTTTAGAAGATTGTTTAGAGCACTGCTATAGTGAAATAATCCAGGCTGGAATCCATAGCGCATTACCTATTGCTATGCTTCCCTCTTCCATCTTCTAAAGGACACCTAGCCTCAGTAGCCTGATCTGGAGACCCTGCAACCTCACCTGCCTCAGCTTGAACTCCTAACTTTTCCTGAACAACCTGACCAAAACAATTACATTTCAATTAGCAGGTTCTTAAAAACGAGTACAGAGAATACAATATGTTTGTAATTGATATTCATATAGACATTAATTCATATTTTCACTTGCCTGAAGACGGCTGTTGGTTAGCTGGAACACAGACATGAAAGTGACCTTGCACACATTCAATCTCTGGCCTGCTTGCTGTCCATGGTATTTGAAGGTTTGTTTCCGTCGTTTGTTCTCCTTTGTATCCTCAGGTTTATGTCTCCGTTTCACCTCATGCTGCAATAAAAATGGACAATGATAAATTCAGAATTTAATATACTGTAGCACATTCAGGTTATTGCTTGATCAGGACCTCCATTTTTCACACACTCCCAACCTATACACAGAATGAGTTTGTATTGCACCATTGTGTAACACTGCACTTTTAGAGTTAACGTTAATGTATGTATCATTACTGTCAAAGTTAAACTATGCAAGTGTTCAATATAGCTATTATAATAATAGGTGTTTTGTCTTATTTCTAACCTGTTCTAAGCTGGAGAGAATCAACGCTTGTTGTTTCTCGTATGGGACAGTGTAGAAACTGTTGAACAGATGCAGCTTGCGCTCATCAGTCAACTTTCCACAATCCTTTCTGCACGTCGTGGAACACGCTCTTCGTTACATATAACTAGCTAGCTACTGTAGCCATGTCGAGTCATCCGGTGGATGGAGAAAAAGTAGCTACCTATGTTTCTTCTATAATCTAGCAATAACATTTGTAACGATAATGTATAAGTTAGTAGCCAACGAACTTTAGCTAATATGTTTTCTCTATAGTTACAAATTAGACAACCCAGAACATACATGTTAGTTACTGTACCTTATAGCTAGCTAGCTTGATTGTTTGATATACGGTTCTTCCACATACCTCTTTTGAACAGCTTTCCACAGTTTTTTCTTGACCCTTACGATTTGTATAGGGGTTTCCCGCATCCCGTAAGATCTTTCTTTGCCTGTCTTTCCATTCTTTTAGTTTTGTTTTACGTTTCTTTCCCACATTTCGGCGATTTTCATCAGCAACAGAAAAGTTGTGCGCTTGTAGTGCGCACAACTTAGTTGAGTAGTGAGTAGTGACATCAACGGTTATTCCACGAGAGCCTATCTTTAAATTTAAAATGATTGTTAATTAGCGCGTGTAAAGCTTGTGAAACCGGTTCACTATAGAAAAAGGGTGTCCAATAATTATTTTTCATGTATATCTCTCTCTTTTTTTAATTTTTTAAATGTCACATATATGGTTCTTTGTCTGTAGGATTAATTTGTTAGTTATCTCCTTTTGAAAGACATTGCTAATGATGCAGCGTAGCCCACTAGCTACATACATATACAACAACACTGAAAGGCTCAGAGTGGGAGTCAGAGGTTACGTGATTTACTGCTGGAACACGCCACTTGTTTAAATATTCACTATCAGAAAATGTTTTGATGGTAATTATTTATTTATGTACTGTTTAATTCACATGTTTTTAAGTACTGGTGACAAATCATGCATTTCGATTCTTGCATAGATTGTAATGGACAAATATGTGTGTAAAATACTTCTTTGAAGGTTGTACTGATTATGATGAGATGAGCTAATTCCAGCTATGTGTGGAGCCATGTTTGTTGACATACAATGTATTCTTGGTTTCACGTAAACGCCTGTCAGACCAAATATGTTATAACAAAATGATTAGAGGGAGGGTTCACTCATCTTTCGAGTAAACTTCCGGAAGTGAATGATGGGATGTGAACGATGGTAGACGACACACATCCTTCAACATGCATACTGCAAACAGACCAAATCTTGTCTCCTCTTATTATCTTTGTATCATGGCTAAGACCCAAATGCAGAAACAGGAGGCGGATAGTACGAGTCTCAGAGTTTATTAAGGAGAAGTGGATCTAAAATTCCATGCATAACAGTTGTATATTTTATCAATGTTTATTATTAGTATTTCTGTAAATTGATGTGGCTCTCTGCAAAATCACCGGATGTTTTGGAACTACTGAACATAACGCGCCAATGTAAACTGAGATTTTTGGATATAAATATGAACTTTACCGAACAAAACATACATGTATTGTGTAACATGAAGTCCTATGAGTGTCATCTGATGAAGATCATCAAAGGTTAGTGATTAATTGTATCTATATTTCTGCTTTTTGTGACTCCTCTATTTGGCTGGGAAAATGGCTGTGTTTTTCTGTGACTTGGCTCTGACCTAACATAATCGGTTGGTTTGCTTTTGTCATAAAACCTTTTTGAAATTGGACACTGTGGCTGGATTTACAACAAGTGTATCTTTAAAATGTTGTAAAATACATGTATGTTTGAGGAATTTTAATTATGGGATTTCTGTTGTTTTGAATTTGGCGCCCTGCAGTTTCACTGGCTGTTGACAAGGTGGGACGCTACCGTCCCACATACCCTAGTGAGGTTAAAGTACAAGGGACAGGCAGAAGGTAAGTCAAGGCAGGCAAAGAGTCGTAATCCAAATCAGGGTCAGGCAGGTATAGTGGTTCATCCTTTAAAAGTTTTGAGCTTATGCTGTGACAGGTTATGGTAGATGGTGATAAATTGCGTAATTCTGGCAACAATGGCTGACACTTAAATAACGTGCCATAGAATTCTGCAGCAGCCGCAAGCTGTGCTGCAGTATGCCACAACTTATAGGACGGCAGGCAATTGGTAGGTCAAGGCAGGCAAAGGGCTGTGAGACTGGGTTTTATTTCTAGATACATGGAAAGTGTGATGTATACGTAGAGTGGGGCCAACAGAAGGTGAACAGCAGAAGGTTCTCCCATCACAAAGGAACTCTAGAGCTATTTCAGAGTGACCATCATGTTCTTGGTCACCTCCCTGACCAAGGCCCTTCTTCCCCGACTGCTCAGTTTGGCCGGGCGGCCAGCACTAGGAAGAGTCTTGGGGGTTCCAAAATCTGCTCCATGTCCTTGAGTGGCCCAAGGACACGAGCCCGGACTTGAACCTGATCGAACATCTTTGGACAGACCTGAAAATAACTGTGCAACAACCCTCCCATCCAACCTGACTTCTCTTGAGAGGATCTGCAGAGAAGAATGGGAGAAACACATACAGGTGCTCCAAGCTTGTTGCGTTATACCCAAGAAGACTCAAGGCTGTAATCCCTGCCAAAGGTGCTTCAACAAAGTAGAGTAAAGGGTCTGAATACTTATGTAAATGTGATATTTAAGTTGTAATTTTTTTATAAATGAGCAAAACATGTCTAAAAAACGTTTTGCTTTTTCATTATGGGGTATTATGTGTAGATTGCGCCGACAGACATTGCAGCTCTGTTTCTAGCTCCTAAGCAACTTTGCACAATCATTTTGTTTCACCCGCAATAACATCTGCTAAATATGTGTATGTGACCTATACAATTTAATTTAATTTAATTTAAGAGTGATGAGGGGAAAAAAACGATTTAATACATTTTAGAATAAGGCTGTAACCTCAGACCCCTTGGAAAAAGTCAAGGCGTCTGAATAGTTTCCGAAGGCACTCTATGTATCCCAGTTCATTTGTAAATTGAAATATTTCGGTTATTATGCTTTTGGATTTGCCCTTTGCAGTTCTAGGAAGGGTCCTTCGGGCAGTTTGATACAGTATATCATTTGAATTCCCAATTAAACACACAGTCACGCAATTATTGGTATAGCTCTTAAAGCACCTTTCATTATGGATTGTCACATATTTATTAATCCAGAAGTTTCCTGGAACTGAATATTAATAAAATGTCTGATGTGCCTCGTGCATTTATGGTGTGAGGAATGACACAGTACATTAACACCAATTACTCCTTACATCAGTTTACATTATCAACAGTCTCCTTATCTAAATAGCTGTCTATCGTTAATAATGTTTGCATTGCAAAGCAAAATACTTGCAAATGTCAAGCAGAATTGAAACACATCTCCCCACAAACCAACAGTGTTTTTTCACTAGATCATGCCCTACCGTTACATTCAGGAACCCCAAAAATGTATTCAATAATGCATTTGTGAATTGGATAGTGTAGCAGTAGTCACAGTGTTAAACTGTGGAATCAGTTTTGCTTAGTGTAATCTGTAGATGCGGGGCGGTTTATGTTATATTCATCCTGCATTGACATTATGCTGGTAGAGCAGAGGGAAAGAATGAAGCCCTGCCTGGTTTTATCTATGATGCCCACACATTCCTCTGCTTCTAATTTTCTGATAACAGCCAAACTCGAGTCTCCCCCTTGAAAACTTGAATATGCAATTATATTGGAATCACCAGGGCTCTGCTCTGTCTGTAAGGCCACGACATAAAGTAATAAAAGAAACTAAAGGTGTTTGTCAAACTAGATTCCCCCAACGTAGCACGATCTCCCTGTGCAGATGAAACAGATGTGCTATTGATCTATTTTGAGTTATATTTTCCTTCTGTAACTCTCCCAATTCACAATATAGGCCACAGTCTCAACCCCCAAATCCTCACAAACTGGAGTGCTTGAGTTCTTTTTCTGCACCCCTTGGTTCTTATCTGGGGGTGTAGGCTGCTCTAATACTCAACAGAATCCAGACAAAATATCCCCAACCAGGGTTTAAATGAGTCACCTTCAAAACCTTCACAGATTATAATCTGGTTAACCCCACTGAGCAAAGACTCTTCCTCTGCACTATTCTGTAATCCACAATGATGGAAAAAGATCATAATTTAGATTCAAGAGGATATACAATCAGTTTTATTTCAGAGTAATAGTATTAGATTCATGAGTTCTTATTCCAAACTGTAGAGTGAAATTATTGAAGTGCGTTATGCCGGATGGCTCATTGTGTGTTCTAAAGTGTTCCAAATTAGTAAAACGGAGAGACATTGTGCTTTCTCATCAACTCTTTCTCGACTTTACAGACTAATACATCATTTAGTCTCTCACAATCGCCACAAATAATTTCTAAATGAGACTGGATAGAAACCGATGGACTTTAGGTAGTCAATTTCCCTGAGTGAATGACTTTGATTTGTCAAGCAGAAACCCAGTCTCCAGACAAACCCTTATTGCCAATCAGATTTATGAAAGCTATTTCCTAATTTAATTAATCACAAGCGAGCAGACATATTGAGTTACGTCAGACGAAGGACAATACCAACCCTGGAGTTAAGTAATATCACATTTATATGCTATTGTATGACATAATATCCCATTCGGCGATGCAAATTTGAATATATTATATGATGATAAATTGAATTGATAGATTGATAAGTCTTATTGAATCTGTTCCTTCCACTGCAGCTTTCCCTGTCTCTGGGAAGGATCCGGTCCTGCTCAGTGATTGCCTCCTAACACTAATAGGTGTTGATTGACCCAGTAATTGTGTTGTTAATTACATTAGACCCACCAGCGACTCACTGCAGCCAATTTGGAGGCTAATGAATTAAATAATTAACGTTTTGAATTATGTTTTCTATATGCGCTGCTGTTACAATCTTGTCTGACGTTGTTTTTCTCCAACTGCAGTATCAATCGGGATTACAAATTACCATTCTACTAATGGAGCAACATAAATAATCCACAGCACTGACTGTTATAAGTAGTTAGTCCTCATGTACCCATGTACACTTTCAGTAGCACTGGAGATGTCATTAAACACTGGGATTTATAGTTGTCCGATTTCAACATATGGAAATATCATCAGGAAAGTGCCTTGTCCAGTGTTCAGCATTACTGGAAGCTTTTGTTGCTCCTAAACATTTAAATCACTGAGAAACATGTTGCCAGCAATGAGAAAATAATGAAGATGAAATTGAGTAGCAATTCAGTGAATTGAGCCGCTGACACTCCTAAATTACGATGGCAAAGAACATTAATTATTACAATATAAAAATGCTTAAATGCTTTAAATTTGATATTTGCACTGTATCCATTTGAACATGTTGCTGTGCATATTTACGCAGCGTCGTGAAATGCTTCTACCAAGAGTCAATGGTTATTTATGTTTGGAACAACCCCTCAAACAGCAACGCTTCATCTGTCTACACAATTACCCACCACACTTAAACATACATGCAGGGAGAGATAGAGAAAGCTTCTTCTACATAGTGCCTTGAGTCCTACAACTACCCTCTACTAACATTATCACAAAGAATGTTTTACTCAATTGAGTACTGACGACCAAAGTCAGCCTGCCCGCTTAACCCGGAAGCCAGCCGCACCTATGTGTCGGAGGAAACACCGTTCAACTGACGACCAAAGTCAGCCTGCAGGCGCCCGGCCCGCCACAAGGAGTTGCTAAGAGCATGATGAGCCAAGTAAAGGGGGGGGGGGGGGGGTTTCCTCCGACACATAGGTGCGGCTGGCTTCCGGGTTAGCGGGAAGATGTTAAGGAGCGTGGTTAGACGGGTCAAGTTTCAGAGGACGCATGACTTGACCTTCGCTTCTCCCGACCCAGTTGGGGAGTTGCAGCGATGAGACAAGATTGTAATTGGATATCACGAAATTGGGGAGAAAAAGAAAAATACAAAAGAAAAATAAATGTTGATGTGTTTACTAGCCATAGTGTTGGCATCACTCCAGTGTATTAAAAAGGTCATTACTAAAGTAATCATCATACTCAATTGAGTGAACCTTTGCCACATTGGCATGATTAAACCATTGCACTATAAAATTAGCTTCAAGGGCTTAGGTTTAATCTTTCATAAATGAAACATAGCGAATGCTGAATAGATCTCTCCTCAAGCTTTCAAGAAAATACTGGAATCCCTTTAGCTATGCATAAGGCTGCCCGAGATACAGTGTGATGTGCTTTGTAGCAGGAACCAGGGAGGCATTGTAAGATGGAGAAATTGGTAATTATGTATTCTGCTGGCAGCCCTGCTATAACTTAGAATGAGTTTTCTTTGAGCTGAAGGAGCTCGGGTGAAACTTGGGGAAGAAGGTGTTACATTTGTGAAAGTATAATTTGATAAAAAATGTGGTTAAAATGTGATTGTAAAGCCAACACCAAGGATTGTCACCATGTCTCTATGGATAACCACAAAAATAACAGTTTAATGTTGTGCTGCACAATATCAAGTCTATGCTGCTATATGAGCATAATGTTCTCTTAGTTTGTATAGATACACTCTTGAAAAAAAGGTGCTATCTAGAACCGAAAAGGGTTCTTCAGCTGTCCCCATAGCACACTTTTTTCTAAGAGTGTATGTATGTGAACTTGAAGTTGATTTACAGTAAGAGCTGTATGTAGTGAGCCAGCACAGATATAAAGATGGGTTCTCTCATGCTGTTATGGTACAACATGTTCCAAGCGACAGGGCCAGTATTACTTATTCAAGATCTCATTTACACAACATCAATAGGCTATTTGCAGAACGTGCTTCCGTATTTAATAAACGTTATCCACTATTTCTGGCACAGTGGCACAGCCGTAGGTGGTCACTCAGTGTGAAAATAGCAGATGTTTTCTCTCGGTGCCTACAGGAGTTGATGAATTTGACTGTAAATTACTTCCACAGAACTGCCTGGGCCACAACGTCAGCGGCAAAAAGCAAATTGGAAAAGGAATTTAAATTCAACGTGTCATCCTATTTGACCTATTACGGTATGGTATGTATTCTTGACATTATTAGCTAACTAGCTAGCTAGGTTAGCTAGCTAAGTAACGTACTTGCCAGCTGCGACATCGTTAGCTAGCTCGCTAAAGTAGTAAACAAAACAACCAAAGTTAACTTATTTCCTGCCAATCTAACCTAACAAATAAACAGACACTTATTTATGTATTTAATGACAGTGTTGTCCTTTGTTTTGTCCTTCATTAGAGTCTGGTAAGAACAGGTCTACCAACGAGATCTCCATCAGGGCATATTGTTTTCATTCTATGACAAAGATTGAAAAGCCATATGATTTGAGAGTGTTCACTGGTTCCTCATAGTTTTCTAAGCGAATGTCATGACCACAGGGAAGACAGTATAAAGAAGCTGTCATTAAGGCAAAGGGTGGCTACTTTGAAGAATCTCAAATATAGGTCCGGAAAAAAGTTTAACACTTTTTTGGTTACTACATGATTCCATGTGTTATTTCATTGTTTTGATGTATTTTCTATTCTTCTACAATGTAGAAAATAGTAAAAATAAAGAAAAAACATTGAATGAGTAGGTGTGTCCAATCTTTTGACTGGAACTGTATGTCATTTCAATTGGGAAAACATTTATCACACTGAGATTCTTGTATGCTCCACAATTTTTTCAATGGATCTTACTCGAAATGATCCATTGAAAACATATGTCTGCTGGAAATAATTTATCCAACACAGAGTAATTTTCTCTATGCAGCTGGAACACCACACAGCGTGCTAACAACCCTCTTTCTGAATGAAACATTTAACAACAGCTTTTATAGTGTAGTCTCTCTGACATCATAACATGCCATGGTAACAATGGTCTCCTGCTGTTCCATTGGAGAGTGCGTCCTTCGCTATGCGAATCTATTTAACGGGTGAAGAGCACTCATCTGCAAGGCTAAAGTGGATCATTGCCTCATTGCTGCAGAAGGCCAGAGCAGAGGGGTGCAGAGAATATTGCAAATCATACTGATACAATCACTCTATAACTGGAAGTAGCAGTCACATTCTGAAGGTATGACTGCCATTTTAAGAATTTGCACTTCAATACAAAAAGTTAAACTCTGCAAGTAAGCAGGAGTGGGCATGAGCTTTGTTTGAATAGCTACCATTCTAACAAGGGAACTCCGTAGTGGAGAAACAGTATGTAAGAGGAGACTGGAAACTTCCAGCGCACCCGATGCCTGCTGAACTCAGCTGCAACTCCCTGTGCAGACTGGCTGCATACCCAGAGGACACAGCCTGTTTTCCTATGACTCATGTGTTAATATTTTAGTGTAGCAACAAAGCTATGTTAGTGTTGTGCAGTGATGTTGCTACCTGAGACCTGAAGTACTTTGGCCTTGGACCAATACGCATTGGCTGTTATGGGTCAATGATTTCGCTCCATCATGAGTACCATGTAGTTACATGTACTGTACATAGGTTTAGGAAACTGAGTTGTTGAATCCAATATTTCAAACATGTTGTGGAGTATATTGACACAAGTCAACTCACTGTGGTATCTCTCATCTGCAGAGAAAGAGTAGGTTTACGAATGGTTGTATTCCCATAACACGTTACTGAAGTCTCCAGTCTTATGGCATACAGTTGAAGTCGGAAGTTTACATACACCTTAGCCAAATACACTTAAATTCAGTTTTTTGCAATTCCTGACATTTAATCCTATATTAATCATATTTTAAATAACTTGTAGAAAGTGCACTTTATGACACTGTCATGAAGATTTATGACCATCCTGTGACACTTTACTTGGACTAAGAAAATACACTTTATGTCACTTTACTCAAACGAAAGGAAACTTCTTGGCAGGAAAAAATACATTTGAAAAAAATTGAGTTTTGACACTCTTATGATAGGTTATGACAAGTTATCTCAGCTGTTATGACATATTATGCAATAATATGTTATGATGCTGAGTATCAAGTAAAGTGTTACTGATATCTTTTAATGTTATATGTAACAGGGCTGCTCTAGTATATAATTACTAATATATATTCATGGAGAATGAATACTAATTGACAGAATGAATGCATTTAGGGTATTTTTTAAAACATTTATACCATGAACATGGGGATACTTATCTGTTTGTTAGGCCTACAGTTGAAGTCAGAAGTTTACATACACCTTAGACAAATACATTTAAACTCAGTTTTTAACAATTCCTGACATTTAACACTAGTAAAAATGCCCTGTCTTAGGTCAGTTAGGATCACCACTATATTTTAAGAATATGAAATGCCAGAATAATAGTAGAGAGAATGATTTATTTCAGCTTTTATTTCTTTCATCACATTCCCAGTGGGTCAGAAGTTTACATACACTCAATTAGTATTTGGAAGCATTGCCTTTAAATTGTTTAACTTGGGTCAAACGTTTCGGGTAGCCTTCCAGAAGCTTCCCACAATAAGTTGGGTGAATTTTGGCCCATTCCTCCTGACAGAGCTGGTGTAACTGAGTCAGATTTGTAGGCCTCCTTGCTCGCACAAACTTTTTCAGTTCTGCCCACAAATTTTCTATGGGATTGAGGTCAGGGCTTTGTGATGGCCACTCCAATATCTTGACTTTGTTATCCTTAAGCCATTTTGCCACAACTTTGGAAGTATGCTTTGGGTCATTGTCCATTTGGAGGACCCATTTGCGACCAGTTTTAACTTCCTGACTGATGTCTTGAGACGTTGCTTCAATATACCCACATAATTTTCCTCCCTCATGATGCCATCTATTTTGTGAAGTGCACCAGTCCCTCCTGCAGCAAAGCACCCCCACAACACGATGCTGCCACCCCCGTGCTTCACGGTTGGGGTGGTGTTCTTCAGCTTGCAAGCATCCCCCTTTTTCCTCCAAACATAATGAGGGTCATTATGGCCAATCGGTTCTAATTTTGTTTCATCAGACCAGAGGACATTTCTCCAAAAAGTACGATCTTTGTCCCCATGTGCAGTTGTAAACTGTAGTCTGGCTTTTTATGGCGATTTTGGAGCAATGGCTTCTTCCTTGCTGAGCGGCCTTTCAGGTAATTATTTTATTTTATTTTACCTTTATTTAACTAGGCAAGTTTGTTAAGAACAAATTCTTATTTTCAATGACAGCCTAGGAACAGTTGGTTAACTGCCTTGTTCAGGGGCAGAACGACATATTTTTAACTTGTCAGCTCCGGGATTAGATCTTTGCTCCTTTCAGTTACTAGTCCAACTCTCTAACTACTAGGCTACCTGCCGTTCTATCGATATAGGACTTGTTTTACTGTAGATATAGATACTTTTGTACATGTTTCCTCCAGCATCTTCACAAGGTCCTTTGCTGTTGTTCTGGGATTTATTTGCACTTTTCGCACCAAGGTACATTCCTCTCTAGTAGGCAGAACACTCCTTCCTGAGCGGTATGACGACTGTGTGGTCCCATGGTGTTTATACTTATGTACTATTGTTTGTACAGATGAATGTGGTACCTTCAGGCGTTTGGAAATTGCTGAGGTCTTGGCTGATTTCTTTTGATTTTCCCATGATGTCAAGCAAAGAGGCACTGAGTTTGAAGGTAGGCCTTGAAATACATCCACAGGTACACCTCCAATTGACTCAAATGATGTCAATTAGCCTATCAGAATCTCCTAAAGCCATGACATCATCTACTATAATTTTCCAAGCTGTTTAAAGGCACAGTCAACTTATTGTATGTAAACTTCTGACCCACTGGAATTGTGATACAGTGAATTATAAGTGAATTAATCTGTGTGTGAACAATTGTTGGAAAAATTACATGTGTCATGCACAAAGTAGATGTCCTAACCAATTTGCCAAAACTATAGTTTGTTAACAAGAAATTTGTGGAGTGGTTGAAAAACGAGTTTCAATGACTCCAACCTAAGTGTTTAATGACTCCAACCTAAGTGGATGTAAACTTATGAATTCAACTGTATATACGATGAGCAATGCCTTGAATACACTATATACATATGAAGTGGGTAAAATATTATGTAAACATTATTAAAGTGACCAGTGTTCAATGACTATGTACATAGGGCAGTAGCGTTGAATGTGCAGGGTAGAGTATCGGGTGGTAGCCAGCTAGTAACAGTAACTAAGTTCAGGGCAGGGTACTGGGTCGAGGTCGTCTAGTGGTGACTATTTACCAGTCTGATGGCATGGAGATTGAAAAACAGCTTCTGTTTCTTGGGCCCAGATTTGATGCACCTGTACTGTCTCCACCTTCTAGATGGTAGCATGGTGAACAGGCCGTAGCTCGGGTGGCTGAGGTCATTGATGATCTTATTGGCCTGCATGTGACACCAGGAGCTGTAGGTGTCCTGGAGGCTCTGTGTCCCCGGTGATACGTTGTTCTGACCACACCACCCTCTAGAGTACCCTGCTTTGTGGACGGTGCAATTGCCATACCAGGCGGTGATACAGCCTGACAGGGTGCTCTCAATGGTGAATCTGTAGAAGTTTGTGAGGGTCTTAATGGCCAAGAAAAATTTCTTCAGCCTCCTGAGGTTGGCTGCTGCGCCTTCTCCACCACACTGTCTGTGTGGAGGGAACATTTCATGTTGTCAATGATGTGCATGCTGAGAACTTAAAGCTTTTCACCCTTTCCATGTGGATTGGGGTGTACACTTTCTACTGTCTCCTGAAGTCAACGATCAGCTCATTTGTTTTGTTGACATTGAGGGAGAGGTTATTTTCCTGGCACCACTCTTCTAGGCACTCACCTCCTCTCTGTAGACTGTCTCATCGTTGTTGGAAATCAGGCCTACCGCTGTTGTGTCGTCTGCAAACTTGATGATTGAGTTGGAGACGTGCGTAGCCACGCAGTTATGGGTGAGCAGGGAATACAGGAGGGGGCTGAGCATATACTCTTGTGTGGGGCCCCCATGTTGATGATCAGCGTTGCAGAGGTGTTGTTGCCTGCCTCCACCACCTGTGGCCCGCTTCGGCGGCACAGTGTTTTCTTCGAAGCGGGTGAAGAAGGTGTTTAGCTTGTCCGGGAGCAAGGCGTTGGTGTCCGTGATGTGGCTGGCTTTCCCTTGATATAAAACTCAGTGCTAATAGGCCCTGCATAGTAACTTAATGGCAGGAACATTTTTGTTTTGTTTGTGAAGGAGATTGAAATATCCGCAGTGCTGTAACAATAGATAATTGTTGTTTATCTTCAGCTTTGTTGATATGTAATGGGTCTTTCAGTAGGAATCTAATCTAAATAAGTAATTAGGAAATTGAGCAAGTTGAGGTGACTAAACTGCTTGGAATAACCCTGGATGGTAAACTGTCATGGTCAAAACATATGGATACAACGGTAGTTAAGATGGGGAGAAGTCTGTCCATGATAACGTGTTTCTTACTGACTTCTTAACAGCACTATCAACAAGGCAGGTACAACAGGCCCTAGTTTTGTCGCACCTGGACTAATGTTCAGTTGTGTGGTCAGATGCCACAAAGAGGGGCTTAGGAAAGTTGCAATTGGCTCAGAACAGGGCAGCACAGCTGGCACTTGGATATACACAGAGAGCAAAAATTAATAATATGCATGTCAATTTCTCCTGGCTCAAAGTGGAGGAGAGATTGACTTCATCACTACTTGTATTCGTGAGAGGTATTGACATGTTGAAAGCACTGAGCTGTCTGTTTAAACGACTAGCAAACAGCTCAGACACCCATGCATACCCGAGAAGACATGCCACCAGAGGTCTCTTCAAGTCCAGAACAGACTAAATAAATTAAAAGCAGAAAGGAAAATGGAAGAGATAAAAAAAAAAAGGCTGCAGGAAAAGATAGAATGAGATAAATGGTTGAGGAGACTACAAGAAGATGGAGATGGGAGAGCGAATGGCAAAGGAGGCTGGCTGCGGGATATTTACTTATGCAAGGTACTACATACAGTCATGACTACATGGAACTTGGCAGCAGCTAATGGGGATCCATAATAAATACAAATTTACAACCCACTAGTAGATTCCCTTATTTACCTAATTAGCATAATTGGCTACATGTGCTTTCCCAAATGAAGTGCTTTAACTGGGATCAACATTGACACAATCAGACGTCCTTAAAAGCATTAATAGCTTTTTGGTTGTGAGCTTTTAAAACTCTATTTAACTATAATAATTGGAAACAAATACAATACAGTAAACATGAATCCTATCTCTGAGAGGTCGACAGTAGCTGTCTCTACCAGTCAGTTAACTCAGCCTAGCGTCTGACCGCTAAGAGGTTACATGACGAGATCATGCCTGTATATCGACCAGCTAGGATTGTCAGGTTTCTTTTATCATCTAATCAGAGACAGAACTAAGTTCTTGCCAATGCAATTATAAGTTTAATTATAGCCGATAGTGATCAGCGCTGCTGTTGTATCAAAAGAATACATTCTACATATGTGGCATCTACCAATTTTGGACTGTGACATCCAAACGGCTAATAAGCATTCTAATGCAGTCTTTACGTTTCTGGAATGGAGTATCTAGGGAAGAAACAGAGCAGGGATTACATTAGTGCTATCTAATTAACCTGTGCTAGACCTGATGTGGACCTCACTGCAGAGTTCAAAGACACAAACCGTACCGGCAGAATCCATTCTCTGGGTAATGTATACGGTGTCTGTGTACGTTTATGATTGATGACTGGTTATGGGGCATTCATTTAAATCATCATGTACTTTGTTGATGTTCTCCACACCTGCTAGTTATGCCCCTAAGGGTTACATACAGTACATCGCAATTGGTTCATGTTTTGTATTTTGGGGATGTTTATCCGACACCATCTTGCAAGCAAAACCTCCAAAATGTTTATTTTTGGAATGATGCGGGAGCACCGGAACAACAATCATGTTTCTATCTATCTATCCACTACAGAGAGTTGTACTATGAGTATCTGTCTTCAAATACAATGCTGAGAGCCGTCTAACACAAGCCATCCACACGTCCTCTTCAGGTTCAGTGTTGTGTGGCACTGCAGGCTATGCCAAACAGGCATTTCCCTTTCCTTACAGAAGTGTGATACCTGATTAATGTATGTATCAGTGCTCTTCCATGCCTGTGTTGTTGATGCTCCATGCCCTGCGGAACCTTCTGCTGAATAGAATGCAGGGATTATTGCAGATAGGGCCGGATCATAAGAGCATGATCGAGCTGAGCTCTGGGCCGCGGATAGGAAGCTGCCTGGGCCACGGAGCCAGGCTTTAGATTCAATTGTGGGAAGCTGTGAAGGCAACACGCTTCAAACATGAACTTTTATCCACTGATGCTTTATACCCTCCTAGCACTTTCTCTCTCTGTGTAGTCCTCCCTCTTCCTCTAATTTTTCCAGATTTCCTCCCGCTCTCTCTGTGTGTTATTTTATATATATATACATACACACACATACGCTACCGTTCAAAAGTTTGCGGTCGCATAGAAATGTCCTTGTTTTTGAAAGAAAAGCAATTTTTTTGTCCATTAAAATAACATCAAATTGATCAGAAATACAGTGTAGACATTGTTAACATTGTAAATGACTATTGTAGCTGGAAACGGCTGATTACTTTATGGATATCTACATAGGCATACAGAGGCCCATTATCAGCAACCATCACTCCTGTGTTCCAATGGCATGCTAATCCAAGTTTATCATTTTAAAAGGCTAATTTATCATTAGAAAACACTTTTGCAATTATGTTAGCACAGCTGAAAACTGTTGTCTGATTACAAAAGCAATACAACTGGCCTTCTTTAGACTAGTTGAGTATCTAGAGCATTAGCATTTGTGGGTTTGTTTACTGGCTCAGAATGGCCAGAAACAAAGAACTTTCTTCTGAAACTCATCAGCCTATTCTTCTTCTGAGAAATGAAGGCTATTCCATGCGAGAAATTGCCAAGAAACAGGTCTCTCCAGAGATGTTGGATCGGGTTCATCCAGGCTCTGGCTGGGCCAGTCAGGGCCATTCAGAGACTTCTCCCGAAGCCACTCCTACGTTGTCTTGGCTGTGTGGTTAGGGTCGTTGTCCTGTTGGAAGGTGAACTGCCCCAGTCTGAGGTCCTGAGCGCTCTGGAGCAGGTTTTCGTCAAGGATGCTCCGTTCATCTTTCCCTTGATCCTGACTAGTCCCCCAGTCTCTGCCACTGAAAAACATCCCCACAGCATGATGCTGCCACCACTATGCTTCACCGTAGGTGGTGCCAGGTGGCACTTGGCATTCAGGCCAAAGAGTTCAATCTTGGTTTCATCAGACCATTGAATCTTGTGTCTCATGGTGTCCTTTAGGTGCCTTTTTGCAAACTCCACGCGGGCTGTCATGTGCCTTTTACAGAGGAGTGGCTTCTGTCTTGCCACTTTACCATAAAGGCCTGATTGGTGGAGTGCTGCTGGGATGGTTGTCCTTCTGGAAGGTTCTCCCATCTCAAACGAGGAACTCTGGAACTCGGTGTTTAATCAGCTTCTTGATATGCCTCACCTGTCAGGTGGATGAATTATCTTGGCAAAGGAGAAATGCTCATTAACAGGGATGTAAACAAATTTGTGCACAAAATAAGCTTCTTGTGTGTATTGAACATTTCTGGGATCTTTTATTTCAGCTCATGAAAAATGGGACCAACATTTTCCATGTTACATTTATTGTAATGGCTGATTTCCTCCTCTTCGTCTGAAGAGGTGTAGGGATCGGACCAAAACGCAGAGTGGAAAGTGTCCATGTTTTATTAACAATTAAACTGAACACTACACGAAACAAAATAACAAAAGAGAATCTAACCGACAAACAGTCCCGTGTGGCACAACTACATACACGGAAGACAATCACCCACAAACAAACGGTGTGAACAGCCTACCTTAATATGGTTCTCAATCAGAGGAAACGTCAAACACCTGCCCCTGATTGAGAACCATATAAGGCTAAATAACAATAAACCTAAACATAGAAACAAATAACATAGACTGCCCACCCAGCTCACGTCCTGACCAACTAAACAAAGCTAAACAAAGGAAAATAAGGTCAGGAACGTGACATTTATATTTTTGTTCAGTATATACAATACACAATTGTGTGTGTGTGTGTGTTTGTGCATGTGTGAGTGCACACACAATATGGCTATATTTCAGCAGGAGTTGATAACGGAGCCAGAAGACAGAGGAAACAAGAATGAACTCATAACCCTTTCAAGTCTCAGGAAAATGAAAACCGTCATTGCCATAAACCACCACATGCTATTCCATTTGTTTTCACTGTGTGGGTTATTTCAATATATTTGCTAAAAGGAAAGGTTCAGTTGCTGCTTGAGGTTGATTCATTTTGTGATATGATGGAAATGATTACATCCCAATTTCAAATATGCCTACAGTACCTCCAGGGTATGTTAAGAGGAAATCTGCAGACAGGGGAAAATAAATATAATTACAACTGTCACAGACTGCCTTTAAATGTGTATTGATTTCCTCTGTATTTCTAATTTATTGAGTTGAACTTATCTTAAAAGGTTTTTACAGCCTCTGTTATCAAAAGGAAAGTTCACATTCCGATGTGAAAAAGGGGTGTATTTTCTTTCCCTGGTCTGACAGATGGGAGTTGTGGTAGCGTTTGTCTTTTTGGATAGCTGTATAAGACTTATCTGATACTGTGGAACCATCCTGATGACTTGTGAGGTAGGACTGTAGATTGTCTCTTTGGGCCATAGAATTTCCACAGGATACCCATTGAAGCACTAAGAAATACCGCACGGTTACTGTTAGTTCAACCTCTGGTTGAAACCTCTGGGGCATACACTGGTATCTAAACAATACTTTTGAGAAAGGACTGTGGGTTCTCTAGGTTGTGGCAATATAAGAATATTAACTTTATTTATGGCATGTCAGGGCGGTAGGTAGCCTAGTGGTTAGAGTGTTGGGCCAGTAACCGAAAGGTTGCTAGATTAAATCCCCGAGCTGAAAAGGTAAAAATCTGTCGTTCTGCCCCTGAAGAAGGCAGTTAACCCACTGTTCCTAGGCCGTCATTGTAAATAAGAATTTGTTCTTAACTGACTTGCCTAGTTATTTAAATGTCTGAAACTGTTGAGTTTGACCCCTATTGAAACAATCATCATCCTTGTGGTTCAAAACTGAGTGAACCTTGTGGCATTAGTGTCACGCCCTGACCATAGAGAGCCTTTTTATTCACTATTTTGGTTAGGTGGGGTGTGACTAGGGTAGGTAATCTAGGTTGTTTTATTTCTATGTTGGCCTGGTATGGTTCCCAATCAGAGGCAGCTGTTTATCGTTGTCTCTGATTGGGGATCATATTTAGGCAGCCATTTCCCCACTGTGCTTTGTGGGATCTTGTTTTGAGTTAGTGCATGTGGCACCTCTGATGTCACGGTTCGTTGTTTGTTTCTTTTTGTTTGGAAGTTTCACGCTGCGGCTTGATACGTCTCACCACACAACCGTGACAGAAGATCCCACCAACAAAGGACCAAGCAGCGTGAACATGAGGTGGGGAGGTTTGGACTTGGAAGGACACGAGAGGATGCGAAACCCTTCCTTGGCGGCAGACGGAAGGAAAAAAGGGAGGACCGCGACGACGACAGGGTTGGCACCCACAGAAAGCCCAAGGACAATTTTGTTGGGGGGGGGGGGCACGAGGGGTGGTCGGCGGAGCTAGCGGTCGAGCAGCGGAGAGTGCGAGAGCCTGTGTGGGAGTCGATAGAGGAAGATAATGAGAGATACCATAGAGAGGGTTTGGCAAGGAGTATGCTGCAGCGCAGGCGCACTGAAGAGCGCCTTCTCAGCCCGGTACCATCTGTGCCAGCTCCACGCACCAGGCTTCCAGTGCGCCTTCCCAGTCTGGTACGTCCTGTGCCTGCTCCTCGCACTTGCCCTGAAGTGTGTGTCACCAGTCCGGTACCAACGGTGCTGGCTCCACGCACTAGGCCTCCAGTGCGCCTCCCCAATCCGGTACGTCCTGTGCCTGCTCCTCGCACTCGCCCTGAAGTGCGTGTGACCAGTCCGGTGCCACCTGTGCCAGCTCCACGCACTAGGCCTCCAGTGCGCCTTCCCAGTCCGGTACGTCCTGTGCCTGCTCCTCGCACTCGCCCTGAAGTGCATGTCACCAGTCCGAGCTTTCGGCAACGGTCCCCAGTCCAGAGCTTCCGAGCTTCCGGCGACGGTTCACAGTCCGGAGCTTCCGGCGACGGTCCACAGTCCGGAGCTTCCAACGACGGTCCGCAGTCCGGAACCTCCTGAAACGGTCCACAGTCCGGAACCTCCTGCGATGGTCCACAGTCCGGAACCTCCTGCGACGGTCCACAGTAAGGAAACTCCTGTGATGGTCCACAGTCCGGAACCTCCTGCGACGGTCCACAGTCCGGAACCTCCTGCGACGGTCCACAGTCCGGAGCCTCCTGCGGCGTTCCACAGTCCGGAACCTCCTGCGACGGTCCATGGTCCGGAACCTCCTGCGACGGTCCACGGTCCGGAACCTTTGCTGGTGCTTTGCTGGTGACTCTGTCAGTGATTTATTTAGATTTCAAGGCACACTTAACCAGCATGGCTACCACAGCATTCTGCAGCGATATGCCATCCCATCTGGTTTGCGCTTAGTGGGACTATCATTTGTTTTTCAACAGGACAATGAACCAACATACACCTCCAGGCTGTGTACGGGATATTTGACCAAGAAGGGCAGTGATGGAAAGCTGCATCAGATGACCTGGCCTCCACAATCACCTGACCTCAACCCAATTGAGATGGTTTGGGATGAGTTGGACAGCAGAGTGAAGGAAAGGCATGTAACAAGTGCTCAGCATATGTGGGAACTCCTTCAAGACTGTTGGAAAAGTATTCCAGATGAAGCTGGTTGAGAGAATGCCAAGAGTGTGCAAAGCTGTCATCAAGGCAAAGGGTGGCTACTTTGAAGAATCTAATATAGATTTGGATTTTTTAACACTTTCTTGGTTACTACATGATTCCATATGTGTTATTTCATAGTTTTGATGTCTTCACTATTATTCTACAATGTAAAAAAAATAGTTAAAATAAAGTAAACCCCTTGAATGAGTAGGTGTGTCCAAACTTTTGTACTGTATATCGTGAACCTCCCATAAGTGTTTCTTGGCCCAAGCAAGTCTCTTCTTATTATTGGTGTCCTTTAGTAGTGGTTTCTTTGCAGAAATTTGACCTTGAATAGGAAGTCTGACAGAGCTCTAGAGTGACCATTGGGTTCTTGGTCACCTCCCTGACCAAGTCACTTCTCCCCCAATTGTTCAGTTTGGCTGGGCTGCCACCTGTGGCTTTTAGGCCATATCGCTCAGCCCTACTATGAACCGATGAGAATACATACATTTCCCACTCCTTCTGACTGAGATGGAGAATCCATACTGAAAAAATACAACCTCAAGAAATACAACCTCAACAGAACCAGCCAGGGAAGACAAATGATAGCCTATGGCATTAGCTCATTATTTATTTAGTTATTTATTAAACCTTTATTTTAACAGGGAGTCACCATTGATACCAAGGTCTCCTTTACATGGGAACCCTGCATATATACAATTGACAAAATAAAGTAACATACCCCACATAAAAACATACTACAGTTTACTATAGAATACTGGGATTCTCACTATAGAATTATATAGCATTCTGTAGTAAACTGTAGAATACTGTAGAATACTATACTCCACAGTGTAGTTTCCCTTCATCATGTGTAGGACTTACTGTATACTGTAGAATACTATACTACCACACTGTAGTGTACATCGATCATGTAGTGCTTACTTTAGAAGTGTGTAGTATACTGTAGAATACTAGACTACACACTGTAGTATTCCTCATTCGTGTAGTATTTACGTTATAATTTTTTTGCAAACTGTAGAATACTATACAAACACTGTAGTATCCCTCGATCATGTGTAGTACTTACTATATCATTTTTTGTACACTGTAGAATACTATAGTAAATACTACAGTATTATCCGCCAAAACACACTGTGGTAAAACAACATATTGTCGGCAAAACCACTAGTGTCCACAAAACACTACAGTTTATTTGCAGATACCCCACCAATTCCCCTCCTCCATATCCCAATTTGTGCAAATTAAGAGTGAGAGACCTACATGCCAAGTATATTGTGTTCCCTACAGCTTACAAAAATGAGCAAAAGCCCTGAAATATCCATTCAGATCCCAAAAACACTGTAGTATACTACAGTAATGTCCGCAAAAACACCACAGTAGTATTCAGACCATTTGACTTTTCCACATTTTGTTACGTTAGAGCCTAATTCTAAAATTGATTAAATTGTATGTTTTCCTCATCAATATACACACAATAACCCACAATGACAAAACAAAAAATGGGTTTTTAGATTTTTTTACAAATATATGTCGTGACGTTGTATTAGTTAATGTGACGACTGCTGCTCATCGAATGATTAAAGGTTTATAATTGCGTGATTAAATGAATCAATAAATTATTAACTCATTAACCTGGGGAACCATGGGAAAATTAGTTTTATTGAGTTTCTATTTCCCAAATTAACTCAAAGAATATCAGAATATCGATTTTACAACAGTCGCTAATTCATAATTTTCCTCTACAGTCTCATTCTGAACGTCGCATAATCCGGGAATCTGCACAAACCCGAGTCCCACCAATGAGTTCGTACCACAACAATTTTAGTTGATTATTTATTCACTAGAAAACTAAAATGATAATAAAAGATACACAAAAACACAGTCTAGGCTATTAATTAGAACTTAGTATGACGCGTGTTACCCAAAATGTGAATTTAAAAGAGAGAGAAAAAGAGAAAGTACACGGGAGAAATATACATTTGGGTGCATTTGTCAGCTATGCTTATTTTAACCCTAGCCTTGCCCCGAACTGCCGCTCTTATGGGTCAGAATATAATGATGTAATTACGTGTTGAAGGTCTCCGCTGTGGGTCTCTGCGTGGACCGTTTAGTTTCTCGGATGGCGCACTTCTCTGGTGAACTCTGGTTGTCCTCACAATGTCAGTGTCCTTTTGGCTTAATAGTCTGATTCCTCACCCTTGTTCTGAAAGGGGTCTTCTGAGGACAGCCAGCGTAGGAATGATACAGTGTAGATACGATTCGATGGGGAGGGGAGGCCGGGTGGTCCGGCTTTATTCCATCCGCTTAGACGCAGCTACTCCTCCGTAGCATGGATAGAATAAGGTTCCTTTGTCTTCAACCTCGTGTTGCGTTTTGGGTTCGTTGACTACTCAGACCTTGCTGCAGCTCGGGTCACTTKGTCTGATATGTTAATTCTTAACTCACATGTCTTATACTCTCGGGTCAGAAGTGGGCATAACCGTCTTTAGGTCAATTCTCTGGGCGTACCAAGTTAAGAGGCAAGGTCTAGATTTGACTCAAATCCAATTTTAGACAACTAACTTCACATTTCATCTTTACCAAAACATTATCTTTGATTTGGACATTTTCCACACAACGTACAATGTATAAACATCAAGCATATACTAGGAAAACTCTGAAAGTTACAATGTTTTCGTAATAACATAATCCTTTAATAACCTCTTGGCGCACAGATCCCTTTAACGGGATCATTTTCGTAAATAGCCGCTGAATTGCAGAGCGCCAAATAAAATAAAAAATACTAAAAATATTTATTTTCATGAAATCACAAGTGCAATATACCAAAACACAGCTTAGCTTGTTGTTAATCCACCTATTGTGTCAGATTTTGAAAATATGCTTTACAGCGAAAGCAATCCAAGCGTTTGTGAGTTTATCGATCACTAGACAAAACATTACGAACAGCTAGCAGCAATGTAGATTGGTCACGAAAGTCAGAAAAGCAATCAAATTAATCGCTTACCTTTGATGATCTTCGGATGTTTGCACTCACGAGACTCCCAGTTACACAATAAATTTTCTTTTTGTTCGATAAATATTATTTTTATATCCAAAAAACTCAATTTGGTTGGTGCGTTATGTTCAGAAATCAACATGCTTGAGCGGTCATGAAGGGCAGACGAAAATTACAAATAGTATCCGTAAAGTTCGTAGAAACATGTCAAACCTTTTTTATAATCAATCCTCAGGTTGTTTTAAACATAAATAATCGATAATATTTCAACCGGACGGTAAACTATTCAATAAAAGAGGTAAAGAAAATGTTGAGCTACAACTTTCGCGCGCATTAACTAATCGAAGGACATTCAGCTATCCAATGAGGCATTTTGATAAATCTCGCTCATTTTTCTGAACAAAAGCTTGAAACTATGTCTAAATACTGTTCACACCTTGTGGAAGCCATTGGAAAAGGAATCTGGTTGATATCCCTTTAAATGGATGAAAGGCAGGCAATGGAACAGGGATTTTTCAAAATAAGAGGCACTTCCGGGTTGGATTTCCTCAGGTTTTTGCCTGCAAAATCAGTTCTGTTATACTCACAGACAAAATTTTGACCGTTTTGGAAATTTTAGAGTGTTTTCTATCCTAATCTGTCAATTATATGCATATTCTAGCATCTGGGCCTGAGAAATAGGCAGCTTACATTGGGAACGTTATTTTTTCCAAACATAAAAATTCTGCCCCCTAGCTTCAAGAGGTTTTAACCTTTAATAACAAAACAAAAATGACATTAATTTTCATATTCCAGCTATCGTCATTACCACCATTGTGGTTGATGGAAACCATTATCCCAAAGTCCATTTATTACATTTTTAATGTTCTGAGGCTGGTTCTCCATAGTGAGAGGACAAAGGAAGTTTGTCAGTTGCCTAAGATTTACAATGGGCGTGAGAGGTCATAAAAACCCCACATCGTCATACCCCTAGATCTCTCCTTCTCTGTTGGGTGTGAGAGATAATCTGTAGGGTTGTGGTCTCCTGTAAGCTGACCTGATCAGGGCAGTCATGACAGTATAAAACAAAAAATGGAATTATCACATTTACATAATATTCATACCCTTTACTCAGTTCTTTGTTGAAGCACTTCTGGCAGCGATTACATCCTCAAGTCTTTTTGGGTATGATGCTACAAGCTTGGCACACCTGTATTTGGGGAGTTTCTCCATTTCTTCTCTGCAGATCCTCTCAAGCTCTGTCAGGTTGAATGGGGAGCGTCTCTGCACAACTATTTTCAGGTCTCTCCAGAGATGTTGGATCGGGTTCAAGTCCGTGCTCTGGCTAGGCTCAAGGATATTCAGAAAGCCACTCCCGAAGCCACTCCTGCATTGTCTTGACTGTGTGCTTAGTGCTGTTGTCCTGTGGGAAGTTGAATCCTTGCCCCACTCTGAGGCCTTGAGAGCTCTGGAGTAGGTTTTCATCAAGGATCTCTCTGTACTTTGCTCTGTTCATCTTTCCCTCGATCCTGGCTAGTCTCCCAGTCCCTTCCGCTGAAAAACATCCCCACAGCATGATGCTGCCACCACCATGCGTCACCGTAGGTATGGTGCCAGGTTTCCTCCAGACGTGACGCATGGCATTCAGGCCAAAGTGTTCAATCTTGGTTTAATCAGACCAGATAATCTTGTTTCTCATGGTCTGAGTCTTTCAGGGACCTTTTGGCAAACTCAAAGCAGGCTGTCTTTTACTAAGGAGTGGCTTCCATCTGGCCACTCTACCATAAAGGCCTGATTGGTAGAGTGCTGCAGAGATGGTTGTCCTTTTGGAAGGAATTCTGGAGCTCTGTAAGACTGACCATCAGGTTCTTGCTCACATCCCTGACCAAGGCTCTTCTCCCCCAATTACTCAGTTTGGCAGGGCAGCCAGCTCTAGGAAGAGTCTTGGAGGTTCCAAACTTCTTCCATTGAAGAATGACGGAGGCCACCGGTTGTTCTTGGGGACCTTCAATGCTGAAGACATTTTTTGCTATCCTTCCCCAGATCTGTGCCTCGACACAATCCTTTCTCTGAGCTCTACGGACAATGTCTTCGACCTTGTGGCTTGGTTTTTGCTCTGACATGCACTGTCAACTGTGGGACCTTATATAGACAGGCGTGTACCTTTCCAAATCATGTCCAATTAATATAATTTAGGAACAGGTGGTCAATGGAAACAGGATGCACCTGGGCTCAATTTCGAGTCTCATAGCAAAAGGTCTGAATACTTATGTCATTAACTTCTCACGAGTCACCAACCCTGATCCGGTAGCACCCCCCCCCCKCCCCCCACTGATTAGCATAGCTAGCATAGCGTCACAAGTAACTTGTAGCATCTAAATATCATTAAATCACAAGTCCAAGACACCAGATGAAAGATACAGGTCTTGTGAATAAAGCCACCATTTCAGATTTTTAAAATGTTTTACAGGGAAGACACAATATGTAAATCTATTAGCTAACCACGTTAGCAAAGGAGAGGATTTTTTCACTCCCAACAGTTTTTCCCTGCGTCAGTAGCTATCACTAATTCGACTAAATAAAAATATATATAGCCACTAACCAAGAAACAAATTCATAAGATGACAGTCTGATAACATATTTATGGTATACCATAGTTTTTTTTTTTAAATGTGCATTTTTCAGGTATAAATCACAGTTCTACATTGCAGCTGCATTCTGAAAAGGTGCCGACCCAGCCAGAATAATTACAGAGACCAACGTCATATAACTAATTACTCATTTTAAAACATTTCAGAAAAATACACAGCGTACAGATATTGAAAGCCCAACATCTGGTGAATCCAAACAATATTTCAGATTTCTTAAATGTTTTATAACGAAAACAAAATGTAGCGCTAAATTAGCATAGCTATACCAGGCAGATTCGGCTGGGCGCCCAGGGCAAGATCACATGCACAACAGATATGATATAACATCGTAAATTGGGTCTTACTATGGCTGATCTTTCATCAGAATGTTGATCAAAGTGTCCTTTGTCAAGATGAGTTGTTGGTTGCGTTCAGAGTCGTTCCTTTCCCACTCCATTTAGCACAGGTACCGGTCGAGTGGCACGGATTTCTCAAACGATACTAAAATCTAACAACTGAACACCGCAAAACTCCCTAAAAAATTCAAATAATCTGATTAAACTATATTGAAAAAACATACATTACGATGATCTGGTCACATGTATCAAACAAACTTCGACACGGAGATAATAATGGCCGCACAACAGAAGACAAACGTAGCTCCAATTTCCATGCAACAAAGAACCGGAAGTTGTCGGTCATGCCAAAGATTTTGCTCTCATTTCACGTCAGTCCCAGATAGACAAGAAATTTTTCCTCTGACGTCCTCTAGACACCCAGAGGAAGGCCAGTGAGTTGTGTTTCGGGTCATAGGAGGCACGACCATATATAGGCAGAGCTTTGAAGCCAGCATAAACATCTTGATTTTATGTTCTTGGTCATGGAAAGTGCTGTTGAATGACTTCTGTATCACTCAGAGACAAAATTGAAACGGATTTAGAAACTAGGGATTGTTTTCTTTCCAATGGTATGATTCATATGCATATAGTAAGAGCAATAATTGAATAAGAGGCAGTTTAATCTGTAGAGCAAATTATGCTAATGCGAAAATAGCACCCCCTGTATTCATTAAGGTATTTTTATATATATATAAATCTGCAAACAATTATAAAAACCTGTTTTCACTTTGTCATTATGGGTTATTGTTTGTAGACTAATGAGGGGAAAAAAATATGGAATGTGGAATGTGGAAAAGGGGAAGGGGTCTGAATACTTTCCGAATGCACTGTATACATATAGTAATACTACAGTATTTATACCATAGTTTATTATATGGGACATATCAAATACGATATAATACAAATAATCAAGCACATTCCTTAGCAAGAAGGTCCCCAATTAACATTTTGAACTGCCCGAGAGGCACCAGAACATCCAGTTGTAGGGTACTCTGTAGGATATTCCATTCATGGGGTTCAAATAAACTAAAAGCAGATATACCTAACTTGACTCATGTGGAGGGGCATAGAGGGGGGAAAGGGTAGATAATGGCACAAATAGACTGAGGTGAGAGCTCCCATTCAAGCACTGCTGAATCTATGACCACCTCACTATTGATTTTGTCACCCAATAGTGGTCGTCAGACAGCTGATAGATTGTGAAGGATACACTTCATTACCTCTTGACTGTCTTCTCCATTTACCTCCTAAATCTCCCTCCTTTTTCTCAAGCCCTTGTCAATACATGCAATATCTTTAGAGAACTAGAGCCTGTCTCTCCTCCGCTCCACATTCTCTCTTCTCCCCCCTCACAGAGAGATGAAGAGATAGATAAGTCATGGTAATGGATGGAAGAGAGAGAGAAATTGATGAAATACGTGGATGAGCAAGGATTTAGCTATGGTTCACTAAATTGTGAGAGCACCATTGACCTCACAAGGCGACCACAGACGTCATCATCTCACAGAAGATGCTTTATTGGCTTCTACAAGACATGCAGAGTCAGACATGAAACTACCCTTCTTATCTTGGCCAGGTCGCAGTTGCAAATGAGAACTTGTTCTCAACTAGCCTACCTGGTTAAATAAAGGTGAAATAAAATAAAAAGGAGTGGAAGACATTGGACAAAATAAAAATGATAAAATATTTACATCAACCATGACCATGGCAATAAGCTAAACCAAAGCGGACAGGCCACATTATTGATCAATGGTAGTCAACAGACAACAATACAATATCCTCACGACATTACCTATGAGTGGGGAAGCTTTGTAAGCCCTTCAGCTCTACAACAACCACCAGCAATGAAAGAAGCAGTTTAGACATTCCTGTTGCACTCCTTGAGAGTCAAATAGACTCTCACTGAGTTTGTTTCTGCTGGACCATAATGGAGAGCTTTAAAGGTTAACTCAAACTACCTAGTAGAGCAATGCAGAGCTACCAAGCATCAAGTCGAAACCCTGTCTTCTGGGTAAATCCATTTGAATTCAATCACTTTTAGATTTAAAAAGGGGGGTCAAATTTGAGCACTTTTATCTCTTCAATGTTTTGTCATGCAGGTCCAAAAAGCCACTTTTTGAGCACTTCCACTATGTGCAAATATGTATGGAAGGCTTTTCAAATCAAAAGCGGTGCTGTCAAAAAGAGATTCAAATTCAAATGAATATACCCTTCTATGGAAATACCCGTAGCTCCTCTGTTACATGTAGATGATCCAGTGAATCCTATTCTAAATAAACCACTCTCTCTCCCTCTTTTTCTTTCTCACTCTCAACACAGTAATGGGAGAAAAATATCACAATTGTTGATCGTTGCGCCCGCATCATTTTGAAACTCAATGACACTTCGAAATAAAAGGGTTCCAATAAAACTAGTACACCTACATCTACGTGTTAGTTATTTAGCAGAGATTCTTATCCAGAGTGACTTACAGTAGTGAGTGCATCATTTTTTTTTACTGGTCCCCCGTGATCCCACAACCCTTGCGCCTTGCTCTACCAACTGAACCTGACAGCATTGTTATATTAAGTCACTGTTTGTTGTTTCATTTCTCAATGAATTACTAAACACAGACATATTAAACTCAAATTGTGCTAATATCCAGGCAAAGTCGGTACCAATAAGCATATTAAGTCCACAACCACTAGATATCAATGATAATAAACACAGCCCCAATATACATACACTATACTATGGCTCATACAGTGTCCTCAAAATGTCCCTGGCTAGCTTCACCCATGCCCTACCCACTTTGACAAAAGACCGACTGAAAGAAAAGCATGCTGTCTTTTACAAATCATTTGGAGAAGACTACAGTGGTCCGTCCCGGTGGACTTGCCTCCATTAAACAGGCCTACTAATGTAAGCGTTCTGAGCCTGAGGCGCTCTGTTCCTCTCCTGTTTCCTGTTTGTGCCGCCAAGTCTTGTTTTCCCATAATAGATTTCCCTCTTTACACACTAAGACACATGCATGAATATTGAAAAACACACGCGTGCAAAATCACTTACACACAAAACACATTCATAATCAAAAATGTGGGCATATTCACATCACACACACACAAACACAAACACGATGCACACGAGAGCACACACACTTTTGTTTTCATCAATGTGTAATGTAGTGGACATGAATTGATGAGAACCTGAGTGAGTTGTTCTGCATGCTGATTGAATTGTTTGAGCAGTGTGACACTCGCTCATTACGATCACCATCCCCATCACCATGTCCTCCTGACAAAGACAGAACCACTGGAACACTCATCAATATCTGCTCCTTGGATTGTGCGACAAACAGCATTGTGTTCTCAATCAACAGGAAATATTGATGGATCTCCATTTCTAAAGGCATGGCTCTGTTTCAACGCTGTGTAAAGACCTTGAAGGAAGCAGTCGTAGATCAGAAGGCCTTTTCATGTCCTTGCCCACTGTGATGTATTGTGCTGCGAAAATCACAAGCTAGCGTACTCTGGAAACAATAGGCTAGCCTCCATGGGGCAGCTCCTAGACTCATCCTGAGAGTCTGAAACACACACACACACACACACACACACACACACACACACAACAACACACACACACACACACACACACACACACACACACACACACACACACACACAGTCTTGTACAGCTAACCTTGTGGGGACATACATTTCAGTCCCATTCAAAATCCTATTTTCCCTAACCCCTAACCCTAAACCTAACCCTAATCCTAACCCGTACTCTTACCCTAACCCTAACCTTAACCCTAACCCTAACCCTAACCCAAAAACCTAAACTTTATCCTAACCCTAAACCTAACCCTAGCTCCTAACCCTAACCCTACAACTAACCCTAGCTCCTAACCTTAATATTTAACTTAATTCTAACCCTAACACTAATTCTAACCTTAACCCTAAACCCCTAGAAATAGCATTTGACCTTGTGGGGACTAACAAAATGTCCCCAGCTGGTCAACGTTTTGTTCATTTACTATTCTTGTAGGGACTTCTGGTCCCCACAAGAATAGTTAAACATCCACACGTCACACACACACACACACACACACACACACACACACACACACACACACACACACACACACACACACACACACACACACACACACACACACACCACAACACACACACACACACACACACACAGTGATGAGGATCCACTTTGAAAGTATTAGCTGCCTTCCTCTTGTGTTTGTTCTAAGGTCATTGCGTTTTCGTGCATTGTGCATTTTCTTGGTACCATTTGAAAGGAAACACTTTGAAGTTTGTGGAAATGTGAAAGGAATGTAGGAGAATATAACACATTCAATCTGGTAAAATATAATATAATGGACCATTATCTTTTAAATGCAAGAGAAAAACCATAATGTATTATATCAGCCTAGATACAATTTATATTTTGGCCACTAGATGACAGCAGTGTATGTGCAAAGTTTTAGACTGATCCAATGAAACCATTGCATTTCTGTTCAAACTGTTGTATCAAGACTGCCCAATTGTGCCTAATTTGTTTATTAATAACGTTTCCTGTTCAAAAAACTGTGCATTCTCCTCAAACAATAGCATGTTATTCTTTCACTGTAATAGCTACTGTAAATTGAACAGTGTAGTTAGATTAAGCTTTCTGCCAATATCAGATATGTCTATGTCCTGGGAAATGTTCTTGTTACTTACAACGTCATGCTAATTGCATTAGCCTACGTTAGCGCAACCGTTCCGCAGGGGACCCACCGATCCTGAAGAAGTTTAAAAAAAACAGTAATATAGAAATGTAATTCATCTGATGTGCACAGGAATATAATATATTTTCCAGTCTAGTATAACTTCCTGTGTGACTTTCCACCTTACTATTCAGTCTTGGCTGTATTGAAGACTTGAAGGTGTGGGATGGTGAATTGAAACCAAATCCATCTCCAGTGTTAATATTTCATCCTTTAATTAAACGTGACTGTGTCCATCCATCATAGCTTCAGAGAGATGGATGGATGACCAGAGACTAGATGGATGGATAGCTATGTTTTACTGATGAATGGGTAGTTATTTTTTATTGCTTTGACATTTGACTCAACTGTGGCCGTGGATCTATGGTCAGCTTGATGTTACTGAATGATCAATATGCACAACTTTCTAAGGGTCATGCTTTCATCCAAGTATTTTGTTTATAATCTTAACCTACAGTAACATTCAGACATCTCAACAAAATCAAAATACTTGTAGCTACTCTTGGTAATGCTCCCTTCTCATCACACCATGTGTAGCCCTTGTATACTTTCAACTACTCATGGTGTTGTAGAAACAAATACATGGCGTTTGAACTTTTTATGTAGGGAAAAGTAGAAATGGATATTGCATTCAATATGAATAGAAAAAATATATAAGACAGTAACAGCTGTGCAAAGCATCTGTTGAGTTCTGTCTTTCCAATCACCATTCACTCCAGCTTTTAGAAACTAAAAGCATCCTCTTATCATAAATATAAAGTCTATTACTAGGGAATCTATAAAAAATAATGAACTCTCGACATGGCCAAAAACTGATGAGCTTGCCAAAAATGAGAGTAGGGCCGCAAATGAAGCAGAAAAGCCTGCTGAAATCCTTCTGTGCTGAGAGACATCTTATGGTGAATTCAAAAGGTGATTAATAAAAAAAAACAGAGCTTGATCTTCTTTTTCCATTATTTTCTAAATGAAGAAGCCTCATGTCATATTGACCCTAGTGCTGTTCAAACACGTTGTCTCAAATGTTGCACGCCACACGCACAAACATACCCACACCCCCACAAAGGCCTACAGAATGCACCTGCACACACAGTCCCTGAAACATGTTATTTCACTGCTCCCTTGGGGCACATTCAATCGGTCCCTCATGAGATAGTCATCCAACAGAGAATGAGAAAAATCATGTGGCAGATTCCATGTCCCCGTCTATGGAATAATCTCTCCTCACTGACTGTGACAGACACTTTCTTCACTGCTCTTTCCATTTACTGACACATAACCACACGTTTTGTTCATCAGACCTTTAACACAAGACAAATAGTATAATGTTGCATTTGTTCAAGTGTTTTACCTAATTGGTGTGTTTTAGGTACTGGGGCAATAAAACAATTTAGAGAGAGTTCTTTCCTTTCTGAGATAACTTTTTTCAACGTAAAATCATTATAATTATGTCCATATAGCCCTATAAACCAGACTGAAAGCATTTCAAGGAAGATAGGTTCAATAGAGCTTGCCAGCTTGTAGTCCTAAAACCCGGAAATCAGTTACCTCTGGTTCGTTCAGCCATTCATATGTGGAAAATGAATGGGGAAAGCATATGGTTTTGGGATAAACACCGAAAATATGGTCTGAGATTACAGTCTTAGGAGACCTTACATATTCTGTTCTATGAGATAATATCAGTCGGTTTACATGACCATTATGAATTATGAATGAAGCCTTTATGTACTTTATGTGCCTTTTCTGATTACATAAATGCTTCAAAATTCACAGAAAGTGATGTTAGCTGATGAAGATGATCTCAAACTAAAAAAACGTATAATATCTCCAATGCCTCTGTTTAGCACAGACCTTATTTTCAGCGTTTATCCAAAAACCCTACAGAAACTCCATTCATTTTATGATAGGCTTTGTCCAACAAACCATAGCGGAGGTAGTGCCTTCAAAAAGACGCCATTACTATTGCTCTCTATACTGTATACTTCTCTTGAACATTGAATCAGAATACTTCCACCATTCCAAATATGGCCTTGCCTTTCCTAATGATAATTCGATTTATTAACGCCATCAATCAGATGAGAACGAATTGTGTGCTTGGTGTAGGCTGACCTTGGCCTGATGTTTTGATAGATGAGTAATTCTCTCGCGGACAAGTTGAGAATTCCCGTCAAGAAGAGAGAAATGGAGGACGCTAACAAATGTTTGACACTGCAGGAGCTGTGTTAATTGGGCAGGGGCCAGCATTTTCACTTTCGGAAAAATAGCATGCAAAAATTCAACTGCCTGCTACTCATCCCCAGAATATAAGATATGCATAGTATTAGTAGATTTGGATAGAAACCACTCTGAAGTTTCTAAAACTGTTTGAATCATATCTGTGAGAATAACAGAACTTATGTAGCAGGCAAAACCCTGAGGACAAACCATTCAGAATTTTTATTTTTTTGATGTCACTGTCTTTTCAATGAGTTATCTTAGAGACACCAGATTTGTAATGGACTTGCTTGCAGTTCCTACCGCTTCCACTGGATGTCACCAGTCCTTGGAAATTGGTTGAGGTTATTCCTTTGTGTACTGAAGAAGTAGGGCTATCGTATATGAGGCTCACATGAAGTAAATGTTTTGAGAGAGCCACGTTACGAAAAAAGTTGAGTCAGTTTGTCATACAAACATTTTCAGTTTGTTTTCTTTTGTATTGGACACAGATCATCCATCTTCAAATTGATCGATTATTAACGTTTAAAAATACCTAACGTTGTATTACAAAATTAGTTTGAAATGTTTTGGTAAATTTTACATGTAACTTTTGATATATTTTGTAGAGAAGTGGCGATAGTTGGAAGCTGTGTTTTTCTGGATGAAACGGTCCAAATAAATTGACATTTTGGATATATATCGACGGACTTAATCGAACAAAAGGACCATTTGTGATGTTTATGGGACATGGCAATGGGGATCTCCTTGGCGATGGTAAGCCCGGACCCGACACAGCCTAGAAACAGCTTCGCTGCCCTGGATTCAGAGGTTCCGGCGCCTTCTTATATTGGGGCTTCCGATTCGAGATTGGATCCGGAGGTACCTGCGCCTTCATCCTCGGTTTTGTATGGGGTTCAGATCCTCAGAACTCCCCTCCCTCATCAGACAGTGAAGCTGTCTGAGACGTTGGCCCATTCACCATCAACAATGGATACTACAGCTGCCTCGGGTCCATCGGGCCCCACCGCCCTTCGGTTTGCGAAACCACTCGAGGCGAAAGAACAGCCGGAACAGCCATTGAACCAGATTTTGTCAGCGGCAGGTCTATGGTAAGAAACATCTCAGTTCCCGGAGCAAAAACCTGGAGCACAAGTACATGACATTACAATGCTGCTTCCGACCGCTCTACAACAGCTGCCGGGAGCTGGCACTGTCGTAGTCCATGTGGGATCAAACGATATTAGGAGGACTAGCTCAAAACTGCTGAAAATGCATTTTAAAGAGCTGATTCAGCTCTGAAAGATTCCAAAAATATTCAAATTATTTCAGGTCCGGTACTGTAGGTCTGAAAGATTCAGCAGGCTAATGGCATTACACATCTGGCTAAAATACTATTGTAGCTCTGTTGGAATAACTTTTATAGATTATTTTGATACCTTCTGGAAACAGATGCTCTATAGGAATGGCAGACTCCATCCAAATCATCTTGGCCCCTTAGAACTGTCCATGCATTTCAAGGCTGCAATGAGACTTATCAATGACCCAAGCCCAGCTCAGATAATCCCTATCATTCTGTTGATGAGTTGTCGTAATGCTGCAGCAAATGTACATTATCTCAGGGGCATTGGCAGTCACAATGTAAGTAACCTAATTTATATCCCTCTAACTCTCCTGAATAACTCTGCCGATCCTAAAGCGGTTTTATGCAGTAATCATGTGCCTATGAAACAGAAATATACTGTTAGCACTGAGGCGGTGTGCCCTAGTAGGTAGTCCACTGAGTGCAGTTCACTTGCTACAGTAGTAACAGAAGACATTCATATTCTGACTATCTAAAACTCACTTAGATAATACCTTTGATGATACAGTTGTAGCAATACATGGTTCAAACATCTGTGGATAAAAAGAAACGCACACCTATTTAGGCGAGGTGCTGGCTAGCGGAGAAGAAAACTTAAAAATAAAGGAGAGCCGCACACTCTAGGAGCTCAAATGCAAAAATTGAATTACCAACGTTTCGACAGCCAAGCTGTCTTCATCAGGGTATAATCACAAACACTGCGGGATGACTCGTTTATATAGTGTCAAAAGACACACAGGTGTCTGTAATCATGGCCAAGAGTGGCCTAATATCATTGGTTAATTCTCAAATATTAAAATGACATACAAAGAGCAGCATACAAAAAAACAAATGGATAGCATACGATTATAGATTCATTTTAGACTACACAGACATTTTCCATACGCACAAAAAGCTTATTTCTCTCACCTTTTGTACACACATTTGTTTACATCCCTGTTAGTGAGCATTTCTCCTTTGCCAAGATAATCCATCCATTGGACAGGTGTGGCAAATCAAGAAGCAGATTAAACAGCATGATCATAACACAGGTGCATCTTGTGCTGGGGATAATAAAAGGCCAACCAAAAATGTGCAGTTCTGTCACACAATGCCACAGAAGTCTCAAGAGGGAGCGTGCAATTGCAATGCTGACTGCAGGACAATGAACACAGTTGCATTTTTTGATGCCAATTTGAATGCCGAGAGATACCATGACGAGATCCTTGCCCATTGTCATGCGATTCATCTGCCGCAATCACCTCATGTGTCAGAATGATAAAGCATGGCCCCATGTCGCAAGGATCTGTACACAATTCCTGAAAGCTGAAAATGTCCCAGTTTTTCCATGGCCTGCATACTCACCAGGCATGTCACCCATTGAGCAGGTTTGAGATGCTCTGGATCGACATGTACAAAAGTGTGTTCCAGTTCCCACCAATATCCAGCAACTTCGCACAGCCATTGAATAGGAGTGGGACAACATTCCACAGGCCACAATCAACAGCCCTGTCAAATCTATGCAAACGAGATGTGTTGCGCTGCATGAAGCAAATAGTGGTCACAACAGATACTGAATGGTTTTCTGATGCACACATATATATACAGTGTATTCGGAAAGTATTCAGACCCTTTGATTTTTTCCACATTTTGTTACATTTTGTTTCCTCATCAATCTACACACGATACCCCATAATGACAAAGCAAAACCGTTTTTTAGACATTTTGCAAATGTTTAAAAAATAACAAACTTAAATATGACATTTACATAAGTATTCGGACCCTTTTAATTTTTACCCCTTTTTCGTGATATCCAATTGGTAGTTACAGTCCCATCGCTGCAACTCCTGTACGTACTCTGGAGAGGCGAAGGTTAAGAGCCATGCGTCCTCCGAAACACAACCCTGCCAAGCTGCTCTGTTTCTTGACTCACTGCCCGCTTAATCCGGGAAACCAGCCGCACTAATGTGTTGGAGGAAACACCGTACAACTGGTGAACATGTCAGCGTGCATGCGCCCGCCACAGGAGTTGCTAGAGCGCGATGGGACAAGGACATCCTGGCCGATCAAACCCTCCCCTAACCCGGACGATGCTTGGCCAATTGTGCGTCGCCCATGGGTCTCCCGGTTACGGCCGGCTGCGACACAACCCGGGATCGAACCCGGATCTGGATCTGCAGTGCCTTAGGCCATTGCGCCACTCGGGAGGCCCGTATTCAGATCCTTTACTCAGTACTTTGCTGAAGCAACTTTGGCAGCAAATATAGCCTCAAGATTTATTGGGTGTTATGCTCCAAGTTTGGCACACCTGTATTTGGGGAGTGTCTCCCATTCTTCTCTGCAGATCTTCTCAAGATCTGTCAGGCTGGATGGGCAGTGTCGCTGCACAGCTATGTTCAGGTCTCTGCAGAGATGTTGGATCGGGATCAAGTCCGGGCAACTCAAGGATATTCAGAGACTTGTCCCGATGTCACTCCTGCGTTGTCTTGGCTGTATGCTTAGGGTTGTTGTCCTATTGGAAGGTGAACATTCGCCATAGTCTGAGATCCTGAGCGCTGTGGAGTAGGTTTCCATCAAGGATCTTTCTGTACTTTGCTCCGTTGATTTTCCCTCGACCCTGACTGGTCTCTCAGTCCCTGCCGCTGAAATATTGTCACGGATCTCTAAAGTAGAACCCAGAAGCAGACCAGGACAAGGAGAGTAAGACGAAGGTGAGTATTTATTTACAAGTTTAAATAGTGATAGAAAAATCCAAGTAGCGGAGCGGGCAGCGGAGGTGAGTTGATGGAATTGAGTAAGCAGATCCAAGGAAGTAACTGAAGTCACCGACGACCAGGTAGGGATGGGATGAGTGTTCCGGGTGAATGATGTTCATGGCTAACGATCCGGCAGGGAATGGATGTCAGGTCAGCGCTTATGAAGTGGAGGGGTGATGATCAGGACCAGGTGTGCAGATAGCTGATGGGATACAGGTTGCGGGTAACTCAGAGATCCTCCAACTAGCTACGTCGCCCGGCAACCAGACAGGGTGCGTTCCAGGACACCGGAAAAAACACTCCAGGACAGAACACAGGCAAAAACAGACTCAGGAAGCGGGATTCGTGACAGTACCCCCTCCGACGAACGCCACCGGGCGTACTACCCGGAGCGCCAGGGTGAAGGCGGTAGAAGTCACGAAGCAGGTCAGCATCAAGGATCTGACGCCGAGGAATCAAACTCCTCTCCTCTGGACCATATCCTTCCCAATCCACAAGATACTGGAACCCTCGACCCCGCCGTCTGGAGTCCATGATGCGGCGCACCGTGTAGGCAGGACCACCTCCGACCATCCGAGGGGGAGGAGGACGAGGAGGAGGGGGCAACAGAGGACTGAGGAGAACCGGCTTGAGGCAGGAGACATGAAAGGTCGGGTGTACTCTAAGCGTTGCATGCAACTTGAGTCGAACTACAACAGGATTAATGATTCTCTCTACCACAAACGGACCAATGAACTTCTGTGACAGTTTCTTCGACTCAGTCCGTAGAGGAAGATCCCGTGTAGCCAACCAAACCTTATCTCCGACGGTATAAGCGGGAGCAGGAATACGGTGACGATTCGCCTGGATCTGATACCGGTCCGAAACTCTAAGGAGGGCCTTCCTGGCCCGATGCCAGGTCCGGTGGCAACCACGAATGTGGGCCTGGACAGAGGGAACCGAGAGATCCCTCTCCTGAGAAGGAAACAAGGGAGGTTGGTAACCATACAGGCACTGGAAGGGAGACATCCCAGTTGCAGATGAAGGGTGAGTATTATGGGCTACTCGACCCAGGGTAACTGAGAGGACCAAGAGGTGGGATCAGAGGAGACAAGCGCAGCGTGGACTCCATCTTCTGGTTGGCTCTCTCCGCCTGACCATTAGATTGGGGGTGAAAACCAAATGTGAGACTGACTGTAGCTCCAATGGCAAAACAGAAAGATCTCCAGACAGCAGAGGTAAACTGAGGACCACGGTCAGAAACAATGTCACTGGGCAATCCGTGGACCCTGAAAACCTCCCTAACAAGGATCTCGGACGTCTCAGTGGCAGACGGAAGCTTGGAGATGGGGACAAAGTGAGCGACTTACTGAATCTGTCCACAATGGTCAGAATGACCGTGTTCCCAACAGAAGAGGGCAACCCCGTGACAAAGTCCAGGGTCAGATGCGACCAAGGTCGCCGGGGAATAGGTAGGGGGTGAAGAAGCCCAGAGCTGGGCCGATTGGTACTTTTATTCTGCGCACAAACAGGACAAGCGGCAACAAACCTCCGGGTATCTTCTCCCATGGCAGGCCACCAAAATCGTCTGCGCAGTAGCGCCATAGTCGGGCAACGCAGGGTGACAAGCTATCTTGCTGGCGTGGGACCACTGAAGGACATCAGAACGGACCGACTCAGGCACGAACAACCGACCGGGTGGACCGTTACCGGGCCGGGCTGCGTCCGAAGGGCCGCCATCACTTCCTCCTCAATCCTCCATGTAACGGCTCCCACGACAAGGTTCTGGGGATAAATCGTCTCAGTCTTGGCCACTCTCCTCCGTCTTGGAGAACATCCGGGACAAGGCGTCCGCCTTGCCGTTCTTCGACCCAGGTCGGAACGTCAGGGAAAAATTGAAGCGTCCAAAAAACAAAGCCCACCTGGCCTGACGGGAGTTGAGACGTTTAGCCGATTGCACGTAAGCCAGATTCTTGTGGTCAGTCCAGACCACAAACGGTTGCTCCGCTCCCTCCAACCAGTGACGCCACTCCTCCAAGGCAAGCTTCACAGCGAGAAGCTCCCGGTTACCCACATCGTAGTTTCTCTCAGCTGGTGAAAGACGACAAGAGTAGAAGGCGCAGGGATGGAGTTTACCGTCAGTGGAGCTACGCTGGGACAGGATGGAGGCCCACCCCCACATCAGATGCGTCCACCTCAACACCAAACTGACGGGAAGTGTCAGGTTGAGAGAGAATCGGGGCGTTGGTGAATCGGCTCTTCAAGTTCAGAAATGCTCGGTCTGCCTCAGGAGTCCAACAGAAAATTCTGGTGCAAGACGTCAGAGCAGTTAAAGGGGCGGCCACCCGGCTGTAATCACGGATAAACCTCCGATAGAAGTTCGCAAGTCCCAGGAATCTCTGGAGCTGCCATCTCGTACCGGGCCGGGCCCAATCCCGAACCGCCCGAACCTTCTCTTGGTCCATCTTGATCTCACCCCTGGAGATGATGTACCCGAGGAAGGATGTAGTGTGGGCGTGAAAATCACACTTCTCTGCCTTCACAAACAGACAGTTCTCCAATAACCGCTAAAAGACCTGCTTAACTTCTTGGAACTATAGGGGGTGCTGTTCCGCATTAGCATATTTGTGTCTCCAAATTAAACTGCCTCGTGCTAATTCTTGATCGTACAATATGCATATTATTGTTATTATTGGATAGAAAACACCTTCTAGTTTCTATAGAAGTTGGAATTTTGTCTCTGAGTGGTACAGAACAATTTCTACAGCACTTTTCATGACAGGGTTCAGATTTCAGAAATTTTTACCTCTGATCTGGAGTCAGTTTTTAAGGGGACAGTGAATGCTATGAAGAAACCGACACTGCTACGTCTTCCTCTGGGTGTCTGTACGTCATCACGTTTTCAATGGAATCGATGGGACATTCACAGCCATTATAAAAGACCAAAATGTATAGAGACCGTCCTTTCTCGTCGTGCGCCTGAAGCGTGAAGGCCATCGGACTTGCCTCGTTCCAAATCGTTGTCTAACCAGCAATATTTCTCCGGTCATGTTTTCAGTCGTTATAGTTGTTAAAAACATCATAATGTAGTTAATTTGAACCGTTTTATAGCAATTTATATCCGTTTAGTGCGATTTTGAGGAATTTCTTTGTTGTGCACTCTGAAAGTTTGGACACGTTTTGGGGTGTCGGTCGTTGGTGGTGGACATTTCGAAGGACAGAGGACATCTATCGACCAAAAGACGTTTATAACATAGAAAGGATACATTGCCCAAGAATCTGATGGAAGAACAGCTCAAAGTAAGCAATATTTAATATGATAAATCGTGTTTCTGTCGAAATATTTTAAACGCATATTTCGCCATTTTGTTTGGTATAGCTTCACTTGGCCAACCCTGTATTGAAAAGTAAGGATAATTTTAAAAATGTAAATCAGCGGTTGCATTAAGAACTAATTTGTCTTTCGATTGCTGTCAACCCTGTATTTTTTAGTCAAGTATATGATTAGCTTTCAATTAAACTAGATCACTCTGATAGATGACGTCAGACATATTGAGGCTTGATTTCCTAGTATTTTTATTGTGTAACCACGGTTTTGTATGGCTAAATATGCACCTTTTCGAACAAACTGTATATGTATATTGTAAAATGATGTTACAGGAGTGTCATCGGAAGAATTCTGAGAAGGTTAGTGAAAAAATTAATATATTTTGGCGGTGATTACGTTATAGCGCTCTTTGGCTGGAATCGATGCTCTGGTAACGTTTGCACATGTGGTATGCTAACTTATCGATTTATTGTGTTTTCGCTGAAAAACGCTTAGAAAATCTGAAATATGGTCTGAAATCACAAGAACTGGGTCTTTCCATTGCTATGCTTTGTCTATTTTTATGAAATGTTTTATGATGAGTAAATTGGTCATACCGTTGCTCTATCTAGTAATTCTAGTCGATTTGCGATGGTCGGTGCAATTTGTAAACTGTGATTTCTACCTGAAATATGCACTTTTTTCTAACAAAACTATCCTATACCATGAATATGTTATCAGACTGTCATCTGAAGAGGTTTTTTCTTGGTTAGTGGATATCAATATCTTAGTTGAGCCGAATTGGTGTAGCACCTGAAGGAGTAAGAAACTGATGGAGTTAGAATAGTGGTGTATTTTGCTAACGTGTTTAGCTAATAGATTTACATATTTTGTCTTCCCTGTAAAACATTTAAAAAATCTGAAATGGTGGCTTTATTCACAAGATCTGTATCTTTCATCTGGTGTCTTGGACTTGTGATTTAATGATATTTAGATGCTACTATCTACTTGTGAAGCTATGCTAGCTATGCTAATCAGTGTGTGGGGGATGGGGGGTGCTCCCGGACCCGGGTAGAGGCTCGTTAGAGGTTAACATGCTGGATGTGGCTGGAAAGCTCTTGGAGAAAATCAGGATGTCATCCAGGTAACGAACACAAACAGACCGATCATATCCCTCAGCACGTCATTCACCAAACTCTGGAACACTGCTGGAGCGTTGGAAAGTCCAAACGGCATCACCTGGTACTCGAAATGTCCCATAGGTGTATTGAACCCAGTCAACCACTCGTCCCCCTCTTTGATCCGAACCAGATGATACGCATTGCGTAGATCAAGCTTCGTAAACACAGTAGCACCCTGTAAAGAATCGAAAGCGGAGCTCATCAAGGGCAGGGGGTACTTGTTCTTGACCGTAATATCATTCAACCCCCGATAATCAATACACAGTCGAAGAGAGCCATCTCTTTCTTACTCACAAAAAAAAATCCAGCTCCCAGGGGTGATGACGAGGGACGAATGAGACCTGCAGCAAGAGACTCCTTTATGTAGGTCTCCAGGGCTTCCCGCTCAGGTCGAGAGATACTGTATAACCGTCCCTTGGGAAAGGCAGCTCCAGGGAACAGATTAATCGTACAATCATAAGGTCGGTGGGGAGGAAGTGACTGAGCCTTCTGCTTACTGAACACCTCAACCAACTCGTGATATGTTTCAGGAACCAGTGACAAATCAGGAGGAGCAGACTCACTGACCCGACTGGGGAGAGCATGAGAACAGGCAGTCCTGAGGCAGTTAGCATGGCACTCAATGCTCCAACTAGTTACCTTTCCAGTCACCCAATCGAACGAGGGATTGTGTTCTCTTAGCCAGGGTATCCAAGAACCAGAGGAACATGGGGGAAGGCAAAATGAAAAAAGAAATAACCTCTGAATGATTCCCCGACAACAACATCTTAACCGGTTCAGTCCTCATAGTGATCCGTGCCAGACTACTGCCGTTCAGAGTGGTTGCTTCAATGGCTTCCGGTAATTGCTCCTTGGAAAGCCCCAGCTGTTCCACTAAGTCGGCATCAATGAAGCTGTCATCGGCACCTGAATCGATGAAAGCGTTAATCGCTAAACTCTGAATCTTATTTATGAGGTAGGCAGGAAAACGAGGTCTGACAGGGCTCTTGAGAGGTTGAAACTGGCTCGCTAACAAACCTCCCAAACTTAACGAGCCGAGCAGTTTAACGGGCGCTGAGGACAAACGGAGATGTAATGTCCCGAGCTACCACAGTAGAGGCAGCTGTTGGTCTCACGTCTACGTTGGCGCTCGTCCTTAGTTAACCCGTGCCGCCCCACTTGCATAGGTTCAGGATCTGGCGGCAGGACTCCTCCACTATCCCGTGTGAGGAAATATGATTAACCTTTTGACACTACAGGGGATGCTGTTTCAACTTCGACATTTTGCGTTCCAAATTAAACTGCCTCGTACTCAATTCTTGCTCGTACAATATGCATATTATTATTACTATTGGATAGAAAACAATCTCTAGTTTCTAAAACCGTTTGAATTATGTCTGTGGGTGAACCAGAAGTCTTTCTGCAGCGAAAATCATGACAGGAACTGCGAAGGTCTGAAAAGTAGGCTCTGATCTCGGATCAGTTTAAAGCTCTGTATGTGTCCTATGGGTCGAAATGAACTGCACCCGCCTTCCCTGGATGTCAGTAACCAATGAGAAGTGGAATGGAGTCTCTACGTAATTCTCAGACTTTATAAAAGCCATGGAGTGGAAGGTCCGTTCTTTTCGACGCTCGTCAGACGCAAGAGAGGACATCAGGATGGCATGCTCAAAAGCTCTCGTTATCGGCCTAAGATATATCCGTCTGTGATTTAATTCGATATAGGTGTTAGAAACATCATAACGAAGTTATTTTAAACCGATTTATATCAGTTTATGCGAGTATATTGCTATTTTCGGAATTTTCGTAGTATTGCGTTTTGAGGATTTGGACATGTGTGTGCCACGTAGCTATTGTTAGCTGCTAATTCCGAGAGTTGAAGAGGACGTTTTACAACAAAGCAACGATTCTTTTGGACAAAGGACACCTTGCCCAAGATTCTGATGGAAGCTCAACTAATAGTAAGAACTATTTATGATGTTAATTCGTTGTTCTGTGGAAAAATGTAAAAGTATTTTTCGGCCATTATTGCGGCACTGGTCTGGCTGTAACGCACACTGTATGTCTAGTAACGTTAATTTTAAAAATCTAACACAGCGGTTGCATTAATAACTAATGCATCTTTCAATTGCTGTCCAACCTGTATTTTTTAGTCAAGTTTTCGATTATTTATTGATTAGATTAGGTGCCTTTCCAAGATGGCGCCGACCAGAATGCATGCCATGTTTTTACTGATTACATTGCATAACCACGATTTGTGCTGCTAAATATGCACATTTTCGAACAAAAGCTATATGCATTGTGTAATATGATGTTACAGGACTGTCATCTGATGAAGTATATCAAGGTTAGTAAAATTATATATCTTTTGCTGGGTTGTTACGATCGCTAACATTTACTGCTGGTAAATGCGGTTGTGATTCTGGCTATTGTGGTAAGCTCATATAATGCTATATTGTGTTTTCGCTGTAAAACACTTAAAAAATCTGACATATTGGCTGGATTCACAAGATGTTTGTCTTTCATTTGCTGTACACCATCGATTTTTCAGAAATGTTTTATGACGAGTATTTCGTTATTTCACGTTGGTCTCTATAATTACTCTGGCTGCTTCGGTGCTATTTTTGACGGTAGCTGTGATGGTAGCTGCAATGTAAAACTGATTTATACCTCAAATATGCACATTTTTCGAACAAAACATAGATTTATTGTGTAACATGTTATAGGACTGTCATCTGATGAAGTTGTTATACAATAAATCTATGTTTTGTTCGTAAATGTGCATATTTGAGGTATAAATCATAGTTTTACATTGCAGCTACCATAAAAAATATCACCAAAGCAGCCGGAATAATTAGAGAGCAACGTGAAATACCGAAATACTCATCATAAAACATTTATGGAAAATACATGGTGTACAGCAAATTAAAGATAAACATCTTGTGAATCCAGCCAATATTTCAGATTTTTTAAGTGTTTTACAGCGAAAACACAATATAGCATTATATTAGCTTACCACAATAGCCAACCACACAACCGCATTCATTCACCGCAAAGGTAGCGATCGCAAAAAAACAGCAAAAGATATTAAATTATTCACTAACCTTGACAAACTTCATCAGATGACAGTCCTATAACATCATGTTACACAATACATATATGTTTTGTTCGAAAATGTGCATATTTAGCGGTACAAATCGTGGTTTTACAATGTGAATACGTAGCCAAACTGCACAAAATTATCCGGAGATATTTTGGACAGTCACCTAATCTAATCAAAGAACTCATGATAAACTTTACTAAAAAATACATGTTGTACAGCAAATGAAAGATACACTAGTTCTTAATGCAATCGCCGTGTTAGATTTTTTAAAATAACTTTAGTACGACATACAGCTTACGTTATAGCGCCTGCAATGAGGGCGGAAAATAGAACTAAACATTTTCCACAGAAATACGAAATAACATCATAAATGGTTCCTACTTTTGCTGAGCTTCCATCAGAATCTTGTACAAGGAGTCCTTTGTCCAGAATAAATCGTTGTTTGGTTTTAGAATGTCCTCTTCGCCTGTCGAATTAGCAACCTTAGCTAGCCAAGTGGCGCGAAGATGTCCATCTTCACCAAACGCAGAGAACAGAAAACGCCAAAACTCCCGATAAACGTTCTATAATCTGATAAAACTATATTGAAAAAACATACTTTACGATGATATTATCACATGTATCAAATAAAATCAAAGCCGGAGTTATTAGACGTCTATACCGAACGCTTTTCAGATGCCAATGTCGATGTCCTTCCCGTGCCTTGCTAGACAAAGGAAATTGGGGTCACGTCATTCCAAGAGCTCTTGTTCGACCTCAGATCAAGCTAGACACCCCATTCCACCTCCCACTGCCTGTTGACATCTAGTGGAAGGCGTATGAAGTGCATGTATATCCATAGATTTCAAGCAAATTAATAGGAAGGCCCTGGAACAGAGCCTCGATTTCAGATTTTTCACTTTCTGACAGGAAGTTTGCTGCAAAATGTGTTCTGTTTTACTCACAGATATAATTCAAACGGTTTTAGAAACTTGAGAGTGTTTTCTATCCAATATCCAATTGAGTTTTTAGCAATTCCTGTCTTGGTTTTTGAGATATTTTCATCATTGCATCATCAAGAGTTTTTTACTTGTAGCCTCAAATGTTTTATATATCTGTCTTTTTTTTCTCTCGCTTTGCTGTCAAAATCTGTCTGGTGGCCACATATTAGTTTCACACTGCATAACTGGCTATATGGTCGACCATTCTTGAGTTGAAGGGGATGCATACTATCCACACATAGCAGGGTATTGCGGTCAGTGGGCTTTGTGTATAAGTCTGTGTGTAATGCATCATTCTCTTTGATGAACCATACGTCCAGGTAGTTTATTTTTCTCTCATCAGTCTGCATGGTGAATTTAAGGTATTTAAAGGATTAATTTAGTAGAGTTTGGAATTCCTCTTCCATTGGAGGATTTTAGAAAGTAGGGGGTGTGTCTTTGTTTGTAAAGGAGTGCTTCCTCAAATTGTCCCACATACAGGTTTGCATAGTTGGAGGCAAAGGGGGAGCCCATGGCTACACCCCAAATTTGAAGGAAAAAGTCTGACTCAAAGATAAAAAAAAAGATTGGATAATACCAGTTCAGTAAGCTGTAAGATGAAAACATTACTTCGAACTACTTTTGGGTACCTTGTTAACATTACAACATGAAATCCATGTCTAAGCGGTGGCAGGTAGCCTAGTGAGTAGAGCGTTGGGCCAGTAACCGAAAGGTTGCTGAATCGAATCCTCGAGCTGACAAGGTAAAAATGTGTAGTTCTGCCCCTGAACAAGGCAGTTCACCCACAGTTCCCCGGTAGGACATCATTGTACATAAGAATTTGTTCTTAACTGACTTGCCTAGTTAAATAAATACAAATAAAAAATAAAATGTTGCTATGTTTCAGAAATAGCAAAGAAAACATGTAATCTGCTTGACACATTAAAGTTACTTACCTTACAGATCACAGTCATCTAATTTCCATTCGTATGCAAATCTGTTTGATTCATACACTGACTTGTCTGGCTGGCATGTTTATATTTTAACCTGCCCTTCCCTTATCTACACTGAAATATTATAATTTCAGTAGTCCTCTATTATGATTTATTTTGTATTTATTTTTGCATTAGCTCATTAGTACACCCTTGTGGTTGAACATATATGTATCTGTTTTAGATCCTAGGTTACAACAACGAATAATATGGAACAAATAAATACCATCAAAGGATAGCTTACAACTTACAATAAAGAATAGCTTGTGAAACAGCTGTGAAAACCAACAGGGCAATATTTAAGATATTAATATATAAACGTAGATTTTTTTTGGTACAGTTAAGTCATTAATTTATCACAGATTTTTTGTACACTCACATGGCAATCATAGACTCAAGTACTGAATTCTGGTGTGTGGAATATCGAGGAGGTGGTTGATGTGTGGGTGGGAGGTTCTGCCTGTCACTTGTTCTCAACAGCTCAACACTCTCAGAAAGGGGACTTGAAGAGGGAGACTGCAAAGTCCAGGCACTGCTGCTCCCTTTGTTCTGAGTGTTTGCAGTGCTGGGCTTTGTCTTTTGGGCTTCACCGAAGTGTAGGACGTCAGGGCTTTCAGTGGTCGACCGTCCAACTGCTCCAACTGGAGAATATTGTTGGCTTCCACCAAGGTAACCCTAGGAAGACAAAGAGAAAAATATCAGTGTTATGGAAACTAAAACTAGCTTCAGGTTATTTTCTTGTGCAAATGCAAATAGTTATTATCTGAGATGTTTTATATTCACCTTACCAGATGGTGACCCCAGCTAGCAGCGTAAGAGCAGCGAGGTTTCCCAGCTCTGGCCTTCCTTTTGTCCTTCTTCCAAACCAAGTAATTCACCCGGATGTCGTAGCACTTGGTCCCCTTCTTGATTCTGCTCCGGTAGCTCTCATTCAGTTTCTCCTGCGCCTTGTCGATGTTCAGTCTCACCTTGATTGATAACAGGAACAAATGCAAATTAATTTCATATTACAAATACATTTCTTACATATCTCTTGGAGGGAAGAACATAAATGAACAGCGGACAGTCATTTTTACCTGGTCAAAAACCTCCACTTCCTTCTCAATCTGGGACAGAAGGTGGTCCTCGAAGCGTTCTGATCTGGTTCAACGACTTCCATCAGAAATCTGAAAGGACGTTATACAAAAATAGCAATAGACAAACAACACTGAGTACATCACAAATTTAAATGACTACAGTATATGCAATAATTGTCTATACAATTGCATTGTTTACCTCAGTCAACAGCTGTGGCTCCTGTCGGTACTCGGTGAAAGCCTGGACGCTGCTGTAAAGAGAATTACCTTCAGGTTGTTCTCTCACCGTTTCTGGTATCCGACAAGGGACTTGTCCATAGCGGTCTTGAGGGTCTGGTTGGTCCATTCACCAAACCTGGAGGAGGGGGTAGGAAAGCAATATCTACTGTCACTGTAAGATATTGAAATATGTCTGATTATGTACCGTGGAAAAACAAATTGTAAAAATTTAAACAAACCATTGGTGAGAGAATATAACTTATAACATCCGTACCTTGTTCATGACCTCGGTCACTCAAGATGACCTCAGGAGAACCGTGGGAGTTGAATATCATCGTCTTGGAGGTGGCCTCGCCAGTCTCGTCCTTGATGGGTATCATACAAAATTAAAATAAATGTTTGGTTCCAAGCACCCTTTTAATGGGTTAAAGAAGATAATTTAGAGTTAAGCACGTTCTCTTCCTTTACTGACCTTTTTAACAAGCATTTCACTACACCCGCAAAAACATAAATATTTGATTTGATTTGGGTATTGCCTCCACCCACTTCATAAAGTGATCGGTTGCCGTCAGACACCAGCTGTTGCCATTCCTTGAATTTGTGAAGGGTCTGATGAAGTTCACCCCTAACATTTAAAGTGCTAAAGAGAAGAATACTTTATTACCCAAAAACAACTTTGATGAGCTTCAACTCTGGCGCCACAATCTTCACCCTCTCAAACTTCTGGCAGGCTAGACAGGGTACTGACCTTTAACCAAACAATTACAAATTGAAACATTGTGTGCTCTCTGATATGACATTCATTGAAATCATAATAATTTCAGATATAACAGAATGTGATTGATAAACAAAAGGTTATTTCACTTGCCCAGCTGTCCACCTTGCCCAGCTGTCAGAAGAAGCGTCTTGCTTTCCCTGTTTCTCTGTCTCCATCTCTCTCTCTCGCTGTCTGTCATCCACCCTCTTCCCACCTCTCTCTCCCTCTCTCACTTTCATCCTTTCTTTCTCACTTTCTTCCCCCCTCTCTCTCTGTGTCTGTCTAGCAAAGAAATCTAGTTAAGGGCATTTGGAATTACCATAATTGCTTACACCTATCCATTTGATCGATCAGGTTTAACTTATAGCTAGATACCTCAATATGACAGACATATAACTATTCAGTGGAGGCTGCTGAGGGGAGGACGGCTCATAATAATGGCTGGAAGGGAGTTAATTGAATGCTATCAACCACATGGAAACATTGACTCCATTACAGACATTATTATAAGCCATCCTACAGCCGCAGAAGCCTCCAATGCACAATATGTTTAGCTAGCAACATGGAGATGACCAACTAACGTTAGCTAGATGGAAAATGGCCGTACATAGCTAAATCTGCCCAGTTATCTAATATAAGTTAACTAATCAGTGGTGCCTTCATAGTACTTCGCCTGGTTGGAAATCTCCTTGAGAGATGCCATTGAAGTGCAAGCTACATACAAACAGAAAACTACAATAACAGTTACAGTAACTAGCTAGCTAGCTAACGTTAGCTAAATAAAACTGTATGGCTAGCTAGCTAAGTTACTGTAGCTGGCTAGCTGACTAGGCAGGCTGAATTAAATAAGTACAGTAGCTCGCAACTTCAATCTAAAAAAAGGTTAAATTATTTATACCTATTTAACAATATGTTCTAATATAAAGACAAATATATAGTAAAGAAAGTGTTCTCTTTCCAGTCTTTTCTGTCCTCTGAATCAGTAGGTAGTCAGCAGGTAGTCACCGTCAAAAACACAGTCCTTGGAGAGCAATTCTAAAGTAATAATTTTGTGCGGACTAAGCGAGCGCTCATGAGGTGAAATAGAACTACAACTGCCCGCGTCCTCCCTCTTTGCGATCGCCACCAGGTAAAATAGAGCCAAGCTACAAGCATAGCAACGGATGCTTCAGTTCATTATGTAACCCGGTCAGAATTTCTAGCAACAGCCCTAGCAACGGAAGCTGGAACTCATCGATTCCTATTGTGACGAGGGAGGGGGGGCACTTTTTGGCAGGGGGACACTATTTTGCATGACAGCACCTGCCTCGACTCTCAGACTCTAATGGAACATGAATCTCCTGTTTAGATGATAGGAGCAAAGCTTCCGGAATGATCATCATCAGCCATGGAACACCGAACATTCTAGAGAGCCGCCTCATCAAGGACTGTCCCCTGATTCAATGGTGCAGGTGCACAATGCTTAAGAATCCTTAAAGGAGACAAGAAATCCATGGGAATGGTCATGTAGCCATAGCCGTGAAGGATCAGGCCCCTGGCTATTGGGTAGCGCATTATTTCATATCTGCTTAACCGAACAGTTGGCCAGCGAGCCGTGCTGGCAGTTGGATCCACAAATTCACAGTAATGGCCATCTTTGAGACAAAAGAAGAGACTCTGCTTACTGTTGAACTTCTCACATTGAAATTGGGACTGCTGCCATCCACATTTTTCATGTCATGCCCATGAAAATTCAAATAAGAAGAAGCCATCTGTGCCATCAAAGTTTCTGGCGCTCGACAGAGGGGACCTCAAGCGGGTGATGAAGATCACATCCATTCAAAATGTATGCCGACTTAATTTAGATTTGTGTTGTTTGTGCACAGGAGTTTAACTTACATTCACTACATTTCAATGTCACACAGAGGTTTCTGAAACTTTTTATAATACTTTTTCAGCGCTATATTAATGAAAATCCAATGTATCACTTCCACAACGGAACTCAAAACACAGTGGGATCCTGGGTAATAATATGACAGCAGAACACCTGAGAGTTGCCATAGAAACACTGAGAACATGCTTGTAGAAATGTGTGATGCTCCCCTAAAAAGGTCCTCCAGCCAACGGCCCTGTTGCCATAGGTGCTGTGAGGTCACCTAGGCAGAAAGCTCCTGTACATTTTGTAAATATTTAATAAAAAAAATGTATCTACTATTTATTTTTTTATAAATATCGATTTTGACCACATAAATATTGTGGTCTTCAATGTCAAAGTTACAGGACTTCGATGTTAAATCTCTTTGTCTTGGATAGCTAGCTAGCTGCATGGCAAATTATTGTATTTAAATAATGTAGCAGCAGCTCCGGCTTTTTTGTTTCACCTACCGGTTGGAAGGTTGACACTGCAGTGTCTGAGATGTCAGAGAGGCAGAGGGACTGTTATTGACCACTGCTGATGTGTGGTTGATTTTCTGGCACTTTACTGCAGCTGAAGCATCCCCCAGGTGGATGCTACACTGTACGCAATGGGGGATCAGCTAACTACGGAGGAGAGGCTACTTTGGAAGAACTTGGGAATGTCGAACAAAGCGATGGGCCCTGGTGAAGAGCTCCTGGCTTGTCTGACAGACGGACCTTCTCCCTAGCTGTATTATACCATCGATTATCAAAGCTGCCTCAACTCCATTCGTTTTACATCTTTTATTTGTTATTCATTGATGAATTATGTGTTTTGTTAACAAAATGACCACAATGGAAATAAGTTTATAAAATGTTTTGTGTTGTCCTCAATGATTTTTTATGTATTGTATCCACATTGTTGTATTGTGTGTCTTTTTTCAATGTCAAATAAATCATATCATATATAATATATACACACTTCATATTAGAGAATTTGCCTATTTCAACCACACCTGTTGCTGACAAGTGTATAAAATCGAGCACACAGCCAAGCATTCACCATAGGAAAACATTGGCAGTAGAATGGCCTTACTGAACAGCTCAGTGACTTTCAACATTGCACTGCCATAGGATGCCACCTTCCAACAAGTCAGTTCATCAAATTTCTGCCCTGCTAGAGCTGCCCCGGTCAACTGTAAGTGCTGTTATTGTGAAGTAGAAACGTCTAGGAGCAACAACGCATCAGCCACAAAGTGGTAGGCCACACAAGCTCACAGAACGGGACCGCCGAGTGCTAAAACGCATAAAAATCATGTATCCTCGGTTGCAACTCTCACTACCGAGTTCCAAACTGCCTCTGGAAACAACGTCAGTACAGGCCTTTTGCCTCTTGCAATGCTGTCATTGTAAATAAAAATGTGTTCTTGATTGACTTGCCTGGTTAAATAAATGTTAAACAAAATAAAGATTAAATAAAATAAAAACATTGCCTGCTGTGTCTTCCTCTTTCACTACACAGCACAGTCTAAATTGGGATTGGGAATTACCAGGGACTTCACGATATGATATTATCATCATACTTGGTGCTGGAACGATATGCATTGTGATTCAAAATGGATCACGATTTATCACTATTCCATATGTATTGCGATTTGAGAGAGAGATATAGAGAGACCATGTCCCAACAGTACAGGTGCAAGGAACTTACAAGAGTGATGAAATGCAATGTGTTAGGAAGCATATATTAAACAAACAGTTGGCAACTGACCACCATTCTGTCTGCAAGCCCTCTGAGTGAGACATTGTAAATATGCAGCAACAACTCAAGCTTCAGAATAATCAGTACCTCATTAGAGACCGACATTTCCCCGCTACTCACTATTCACAAGAGCAACACTTTTCAGCAAACAAGCATTTAACATGAGAGGTTTGGATGAGGTAATTTTCTGCATCATTTGAGAGGCAACAAATCACTAATTGGAAGCAGAGAGGTCGCTTTGCAAGTGCTGAAGAAAACAACACCTCCATTTCATTCTCCAGGGAGTCAAGCAGTGCTGTCATCCTGTTAGAAGGTAACAGATTATTTTATTATAGTGGTTAAGAGTGACTTTCATTGTGTTCCATGGTGTTTATCGCCCCCTAGTGGAGCTTTCTGGTATTTAGAAAGACTGCACGAAAGCAGGAAGTAGAGTAGAGTAGAGTAGACAAGCAGCTAAAAACAACGCTACGGTGCAGTTCTTTCAGTGCAACTGATTTGATATTGCTAGTGATGATAATAGTGTTATTGATAAAATTGCTTACTTATCAATGTTATAGTAAGCTGACGCACTTTTGTACATCGCGCTGTAACGTACAATTTACCATATTTTTGCGCCCCAAAAAACGTGATACTTCCAGGTCAAATGTAATATGAATACCATTGTAAAGCACAATTTCTCCCCTTTCCAGCAAAATCTATGACGAGACCTTCATGCGGCCCATTTCTGCATGATTGAAGAAGGCAATGAGCTCTGTCGGGTCTTTTTAAAAATGGCGGGTGGGGAAGCAAAACCTACTGCGTGATATGGGAAGTGGCAGATAAACCGTGTGTGGAAAGGACATTTTTCACCCGATCTGTCCAACTTATCATCTCTAAAATGTAAATAAAACACTAAAGAGTTTATGTAATGTGTCATTACATACCTATTTCTAGGTTTGTGTCGAATTTGAATCGGGTTTTTAGGGCGGCGCTAAAGTTATCTTCAGAAGTAAACAGCGGCTGTTGCGGCTTTTGAGAGTCATGATGGCTTGCAGTGATGATGCAAAAATTGTATGCATTCAGTTGTACAATTGACTAGGTATCCCCCTTACCCTGTCCCTTTCTTGTTTTTAATCTGCAAGAGACGCGCTACACCTGGTGGAGAGAGGCTGTACGACACAGAATGAGTTGCATTATGCGTGCTGTATGTTACGTCATGACACGTCACAATTTAACGTACAGCGTCAGAGGGGTCCGTTTTTTCAACTTTTCTCCAATACTATCGGGCCAATACCATGTCAATCAATGTTTGAATAGAAACGTAGTTCACACCCCAGATTTTGATGCCAACACAGTCGCTACAGTCCCATTCGTTTTCATTGCAGTCTCGTTTGAATGACGCGGTTGCGCAAATTTGTATGTATGGGGTTAGTCAACAGTACTCACGCAAAATTTACTCACGCAAATTGTCTTGCCTTTCATGTATGTCGTCAGCTGGATTAGTTTGCTTGTGTGTCATGTAAGTGAATTGTAAAACATACTATACTATCGTTTTGTTACTGTTTCTAGTGTAATATACTTTGTTATTGTACAGAGATGTTTGCACATTATTAAAGTAATGAAAGGAGTTGGCTAGTTGCTACTCATATGGTAATTATCTATCTGGTTTGGCGTCATGCCAGATACATGGTACCTTGGCACATGCTTTGTATTTATGCAACTTAAACTTGAAATGTATAATGTAGCCATGCAGTATGTCAATGTGAATTGACTACTAAAGTATATTATTTTCTGTATTTTACAGTTTCACAACATAATCATTTTCAATATATTCGTTCATAAAAAGTCATGCCTTGGGAGTTTTATTGAAGACTCAGTTGTTAGCTATCTTAAATCAAATCAAATTGTATTGGTTACATACACATGGTTAGCAGATGTGTACGCGTGTGTAGCGAAATGCTTGTGCATCTAGATCCGACAGTGCAGTAATAACTAACAATTTCCCAACAACTACCTAATACACACAAATCTAAAGGGGTGAATGAGAATATGTACTGTGCCTTGCAAAAGAATTCACCCACCTTGGTACAAGGTGATACAAACCCCTCAAAATCAATTTTAATGACAGGTTGTAATGCAACAAAATAGGAAAAATGCCAAGGGGGGTGAATACTTTCGCAAGCCACTGTACATATAAATATATGGATGAGCGATGGCCGAGCGGAATAGGCAAGGTGCAATAGATGGTATAAAATACGGTATATACATATTGTCACACCCTGACCATAGTTTGCTTTGTATGTTTTATGTTTTGGTTGGTCAGGGTGTGATCTGTGTGGGTATTCTATGTTGTATGTCTGGTTTGAATATTTCTATGTGTTTGGCCTGATATGGTTCTTAATCAGAGACAGGTGTTTTGCGTTTTCTCTGATTGGGAACCATATTTAGGTAGCCTGTTTTGTATTGTGGGTTGTGGGTTATTGTCTATGTTATGTTGCATGTTAGCACATTGTTTATATAGCGGTCACGTTCATCTTATTCGTTTTGTTTTGTAAGTTTATTTAAGTATCCTTCATTAAAGATAGAAGAATGTATTCAAACCACGCTGCGCTTTGGTCCGCTTCTTACGATGATCGTGACACATATGATATGAGTAATGTAGGATATGTAAACATTATTAAAGTGGCATTATTTAAAGTGGCATTGTTTAAAGTGAATAGTGATCCATTTATTAATAATGTCTTAAGTATCGGTGCCCGCTAGCGGGACAACTTCCGGTGAAACTGGAGGGCTCGCAATTCAAATAAATAATCATAAATATTATGGATTTTAAACATTTATGTACATATAAGTGTCTTATATCGTCTGAAAGCTTACATTCTTGTTATTCTAACACCACTGTCTGATTTACAGTAGCTATTACAGCGAAAACATACCATGTGATTGTTTGAGGACGGCGCCCCAAATCAAAATATTTTTTCAATGGCACAGGTTTCATACATTCACATATAATGATAAAATATTCACTTACTTTTTGAAAATCGTCCTCTGATTTGTCATCCAAACGGTCCCAGCTATAACATGTAGTGTCTTTTTGTTAGATAAAATCCTTCTTTACATCCCAAAAAGTCTGTTTAGTTTGCGCCATCGATTTGAGTAATCCACTCGTTGAACTTGTAGAGAAAGGAATCCGAAAATCTACCCCTAAACTTTGTTTCAATAAGTCAAAATATGTTTCTATTTACTCCTCAGATTCCCTAAAATGTAATCAAACTATAATATTTATTTCAGAAGGAAGTATGTTCAATAGGAAACCGATTTTAGAAGGTGCATAATGTCTTCATGGTGCGCGCAAACACTAGTTTCCAAGAGTGTCCTTCTACTAAAACTGTAATTTCTTATTCGTTTTTGAAGTTACAAGCCTTGAAACCTTGAACATAGACTGATGACACGCTGTGGAAGCCATAGGCATTGCATCCAGGGAGCTAATTTTCAGTATGACCTTGGTCTCTCAAAAACACACAATTCTGGTTGGTTTTTCTTTGGATTTTCTCCTACAATATCTATTGTGTTATATTCTCCAACATTATTTTAACATTTCTACAAACTCCAAAGTGTTTTCTTTCCAATGGTACTAATTATATGCATATCCTGGCTTCAGTGCCTGAGCTAGAGGCAGTCTACTTTGGGCATGTCATTCAAGCAGAAAGAGGAGAAAAAAGGGGCCTATTGGCCAGTTATTGTGTCTCAATGTAGGCAGCAGCCTCTCTGAGTTAGTGATTGCTGTTTAGCAGTCTGATGGCCTTGAGATAGAAGGTGTTTTTCAGTCTCTCGGTCCCACCTTGGTTGCACCTTGGTGTGAACAGGCAGTGGCTCGGGTGTTTGTTGTCCTTGATGATCTTTTTGCCTCTGTGACATCGGGTGCTGTAGGTGTCATGGAGGGCAGGTAGTTTGCATTGTGCAGACCGCATCACACTCTGGAGAGCCTTATGGTTGAGGGCGGGGCAGTTGCCGTACCAGGCTGTGATACAGCCCGACAGGATGCTCTCGATTGTGCATCTGTAAAAGTTTGTCAGGGTTTTGGGTGACAATCCACATTTCTTTAGCCTCCTAAGTTTGAAGAGGCGCTGTTGCGCCTTCCTTACCACACTGTCACTGTGGGTGGACCATTTCAGTTTGTCTGTGATGTGTACACCGAGGAACTTAAAACTTTCCACCTTCTCCACTGCTGTCTCTTTGATGTGGATAGGGGGGTGATCATTCTGCTGTTTCCTGAAGTCAAAGATCATCTCCTTTGTTTTGTTGACGTTGAGTGAGGGGTTGTTTTCCTGACAGTGGTGTAATCAAGCCCACTACTGTAGTGTCGTCTGCAAACTTGATGATTGAGTTGGAGGCATGCATGGCCACGCAGTCGTGGGTGAACAGGGAGTACAGGAGGGGGCTGAGCATGCACCCTTGTGGGGCCCCGGTGTTGAGGGTCAGCGAAGTGTAGATGTTGTTTCCTACCTTTACAACCTGGGGTGGCCCGTCAGAAAGTTCAGGACCCAGGGCCTCCAGCTTGATGATGAGCTTGGAGGGTACTATGGTGTTGAATGCTGAGCTGTAGTCAATGAACAGCATTCTTACATAGGTATTCCTCTTGTCCAAATGGAATAGGGCAGTGTGCAGTGTGATGGGGATTGCATCGTATGTGGACCTGTTGGGGCAGTATGCAAACTGAAGTGGATCTAGGGTGGCTGGTAAAGCGGAGGTGATATGATCCTTGACTTTTCTCTCAAAGCACTTCTTGATGACAGAAGTGAGTGCTTCGGAGCGGTAGTCATTTAGTTCAGTTACCTTTGCCTCCTTGGGAACAGTAACAATGGTGGCCATCTTGAAGCTTGTGGGAACAGCAGACTGGGATAGGGAGTGATGAATATGTCCGTAAACACACCAGCCAGCTGGTCTGCGCACACTCTGAGGACGCGGCTAGGGATACCGTCTGAGCCAGCAGCCTTGCGAGGTTTAACACGTTTACATGTTTTACTCACGTCGGCCACAGAGAATGAGAGGGGGAGGCGCAGTCCTTGTTAGCGGGCCGCAACAGTGGCACTGTATTATCCTCAAAGCAGTTAAAGAAGGTGTTTAGTTTGTCTGGAAGTGTGATGTCGGTGTACGTGACGTGGCTGGTTTTCTTTTTGTGGTCCGTGATTTCCTGTAGACCTTGCCACATACGTCTCGTGTCTGAGCCGTTGACTTGCGACTCCATTTTGTCCCTGTACCGGCATTTCGCTTGTTTGATTGCCTTGCGGACGGAATAACTGCACTTTTTATATTCAGCCATATTCCCAGACCTCTTTCCATGGTTAAATGCAGTGATTCGCGCTTTCAGTTTTGGGCGAATGCTGCCATCCATCCATGGTTTCTGGTTAGGGTAGGTTTAAATAGTCACAGTGGGTACAACATCTCCAATGCACTTCTTTATAAACTCACTCACCGAGTCAGCGTATAGATCAATGTTGTTATCTGAGGCTGACTGGAACATATCCCAGTCCACGTGATCAAAACAATCTCGGCGTGTGGATTCCGATTGTTTAGACCAGCGTTGAATGGTTCTAGTCACTGGTACATCCTGTTTGAGTTTCTGCCTATAAGAAGGTAGGAGTAAGATGGCGTCGTGGTCATATTTGCCGAAGGGAGGGCAGGAGAGGGCTTGGTATGCATCGCAGAAGTTAGAGTAGCAGTGATCGAGTGTATTAGGCCGTGCACAGTATAATCAATATGCTGATAGAATTTAGGTAGCCTTGTTCTCAAATTTGCTTTGTTAAAATCCCCAGCTACAATAAATGCAGCCTCAGGATATATGGTTTCCAGTTTACTTAGAGTCCAGTGAAGTTCCTTGAGGGCCGTCTTGGTGTCTGCTTGAGGGAGAATGTACACAGCTGTGACGATAACTGACGAGAATTCTCTTGCGAGATAATTTGGCCGGCATTTGATTGTAAGGAATTCTAGGTCGGGTGAGCAGAAGGACTTGAGTTCCTGTATGTTGTTATGATTACGCATACGTCTGTCTAGTTTTGCATGGGAACGCAATTCCAGGGCAGAACACAAGCTGAGGAGAGAGCAGTGTTGGGGAAGCTACTCTGAAAAGATAGTTTACCAAGCTACAAATTACTTCACACCTAAAGAAGTTAATCTACAAAAAAGCTACCCCTATGAAAAGTATAGTTTACTTAACTAAACTAAAGTTACTTTGAAAAAGTAGTTCACTACATCCAAACTACTTCGTGAATAATTATCATATGCCAGTGAAAATTTTGGAAACACCTACTTATTCAAGGGTTTTCTGTATTTTTACTCTTTTCTACATTGTACAATAATAGTGAAGACATCACAACTATGAAATAACACATATGGAATCATGTAGTAACCAAAAACGTGTTAATATATTGTATATTTGTGATTCTTCAAAGTAGCCACCCTTTGCCTTGATGACAGCTTTGCACACTCTTGGCATTCTTTCAACCAGCTTCATGAGGTAGTTACCTAGAATGCATTTCAATTAACAGGTGTGCCTCGTTAAAAGTTAATTTGTGGAATTTCTTTCCTTCTTAATGCGTTTGAGCCAATACAGTTGTGTTGTGACAAGGTAGAGGTGGTATACAGAAGATAGTCCTATTTGGTAAAATATCAGGTCCATGTTATGGCAAGAACAGCTCAAATAAGCAAAGAGAAACAACAGTCCATCATTACCTTAAGACATGAAGGTCAGTCAATTTGGAAAATTTCAAGAACTTTTAAAGTTTCTTCATGTGCAGTCGCAAAAAACATTAGGCGCTATCATGAAACTGGCTCTCATGTGGACTCCCACAGGAAAGGAAGAACTAGACTTACCTGTGCTCCAGAGGAGTTCATTAGAGTTACCAGCCTCAGAAATTGTAGCCCAAATAAATGCTTCACACAGTTCAAATGACAGGCACATCTCAACATCAACTGTTCAGAGGAGACTGCGTAAATCACGCCTTCATGGTCGATTTGCTACAAAGAAACCACTATCAAATGGCTACCCAGACTATTTGCATTGCCCCCCTCCCCCTCTTTTACATCGCTGCTACTCTGTGTTGTTATCATCTATGCATAGTCACTTTAATAACTGTACCTACATGTACATATTACCTCAACTAACTGGTGCCCTCGCACATTTACTCTGTACCGGTACCTCCCTGTATATAGTCCCGCTATTGTTATTTTACTGCTGCTTTTTAATTTCTTGTTACTTTTGTTTCTTATTTTTGTCCGTATTTTTTTACTGCATTGTTGGTTAGGGGCTCGTAAGTAAGCATTTCACTGTAAGGTCTACACCCGTTGTATTCGGCGCATGTGACTAATAATATTTTATTTTATTTGACACTAAAGGACACCAATAAGAAGAAGAGACGTGCTTGGGCCAAGAAACATGAGCAATGGACATTAGACCGGTGGAAATCTGTCCTATGGTCTGATGAGTCCAAATTTTAGATTTTTGGTTCCAACCGCCGTGTCTTTGTAAGTTGCAGAGTAGGTGAACGGATGATCTCTGCATGTGTGGTTCCCACCGTGAAGCATGGAGGAGGTGTGATGGCATGGGGGTGCTTTGCTGGTAACACTGTCTGTGATTTATTTAGAATTCAAGGCACCCTTAACCAGCAATGCTACCAAGGCATTCTGCAGCGATACGCCATCCCATCTGGTTTGACTTTCATTTGTTTTTCAATAGGACAATGACCCAACACACCTCCAGGCTGTGCAAGGGCTATTTGACCAAGAAGGAGAGTGCTGCATCAGATGACCTGGCCTCCACAATCACCCGACCTCAACCCAATTGAGATGGTTTGTAATGAGTTGTACCGCAGGGTGAAGGAAAAGCAGTCAACACGTGCTCAGCATCTGCAGCATTACAGGTGAAGCTGGTTAAGAGAATGCCAAGATTGTCCAAAGCTGTCATCAAGGCAAATGGTGGCTACTTTGAAGAATCTAAAATATAACATATATTTCGATTTTTTTTAAACACTTTTGGTTACTACATGATTCCATATGTGTTTTTTCATTGTTTTGATGTCTTCACTATTATTCTACAAAATAACACAAAAACTATGCTTAAGTAAGAATTAGGCAGGTCTGATGCCGAATGTTTTTGGGAAATTATTGCCTACTTATTTTTTTATTTTTTTATTTAAAGAGTGTGTAATTCCGGTAGTTAGCTCCACAACTACATGGCAAAACGTTAATCAACTACTGAAAACACTACCTAGATTTGAATTCAGTTGAACTCCCTCCAAGCTACTGCAAAATGTAGTTATATTACTAGTAGAACTACATGTAGTTCACTACTCCCCAACGCTGGACTTAAGAGAGAGGAGAGAACAGAAGAGGGGCATCTGCAGGTTCTTATATGGGTGACATTAAATCATAAAAACGCTTCAACTTCTAAAAAGATCTGCTCTCTCTGGGCTGTCATTATTGTGTCAACTGTCTCACAGCACTTCTCACATTCTGCCATTGAACAAGCTGAGAGTATTACTTTATAATCCCCTATAGACTTGTTTTATCCTGTCCTTGTCAACAGCAGCATAATCAAGCTTTTTAATGTGCTCCATCTGTAACCATTGGGTTTTATCAGATATGTATTGTTTTATCCCCTTTTCTTGGAAATACTTCAAGTGAGAATCTCTGATGCAATCACTGATGCTATTTTGTAAATATAACATTTACTCTACCGCTGTTGTTGTTTACTATTATGTCCATCGCACCCATTAGATTAGTTGTTGAAATAATCATTTTCGTTGTTGTTTGTCTTGAAAAAGGCCTAGTTCAAAATGTTGGCAATGAAATGTATCAGTTCATTCCCTTTATCCATATTCTCTCTCCACGCCCTTTCTCAACATGCATAACCTTTAATTTCACCAAGAAACTCATTGAGACTCAGACTCTCACTTAGCTGATTGTCTGTGGGACTGGAGAGACACTTGAACAGATACTTACCATGCTTTTACTTAGTAATTAACCACCATGTCTTTCAATTAATTGAATCAGGTGTGGTAATATAATATAAAATAGATCAAATCTGAAATGGCTGGTGGTCCTTGAGGACTGGATTGAGAAACAAAGCTCTATGGTATACGGTTTGCCGAAGGAGCATTGGTAATTTTCTTCCCAGTAAACACTAACCTTGTCTTCTACCCTGTGAAGCTATTGAGCTGTGATTGTATTTCCATCTCACTCTAGCAAGTGTGATGTCACCAGCACTTAAGCCAGAAGGTCTGAGACAAGAAACCAGATACCAGGGCTGTCCTGCTCTCCGCTCCTCTATCTGGGCTTGGTTACATTACACAAGCATGGTGGCGGGCTGTCCTGCCTGACAGATTGCTGTCCCTACTCCAGTCTATTACTTACTCCCTTTTATTTGACATTTGGCGTAGAGGCACTTGGCTGCCATGGCCTTGCTTGGACCAGTTCTGTGTGAGAGAGTCAGTGTCATCTGCTTCAAGGAGAAATTATTTCTTCCTTTGCCCAAGACACCAATACACACACCAATACACACACAC
>NC_036853.1:24409467-24437206 GCF_002910315.2 Salvelinus sp. IW2-2015 | reverse complement strand
ACACACACCCACACACACACACCACACACACACACACACACACACACACACACACACACACACACACACACACACACACACACACACACACACACACACACACACACACACACACACACACACACACACAGCCTGACAGTTCGAGCTTATGATTCTGGTTTCTCACCAGCAAACCTACTCACTCCTCTGGTAGTCCCTGTGATAAGCAATGTGGAATTGCTGTTGCTTGGACTACTTTTTTCTTAACAGCATCCTGTGCTGCACGGGGAGTGTGTATACGTAAGTGTGTGTGTGCGTACGTAAGTCTATGTGCGTTAGGCTTGGGCGGTATACAGTATATACGCTATACCGGGGTATTGGAAATAGCCACGGGATGGTTTTTCAATACCGTCAATACCATTGAAACTATTTATTTGAAGTGTTTTAATACATTTGAATATTTGTAGCTACTTTAAGTAAATACCAGCAGTGAACTTGTGCAATATATTAGAAGATAAAGCAGAACACGTTCTTCATTTTAGCTGTCACATAATTTTTAATTGTGAAGCTTACCAGTAGTCCCCAGTCACATGGTGTTGTTTGTTTACAAGCACACAGTGAAGAAAGACCGAGCCTTGTGAGTCACTCACTGTTGTGCAGCATGAGTCATGTGATCTAGTTAAAGATATGGAATATGTTTTCCAGATAGATATCTTATAACTATTAAGTTAACTGTCTAAAATGTGCTAAATGCTTTGCTGTTGAGTGTTTGGTTTGCTAGTTTTGCAGCTAGTTATCTAAGCTTCTTGAAAATCAAGCTTCTCTTGTGTCACGCCCTGACCGTAGAGATCCTTTTATGTCTCTATTTTGGTTGGTCAGGGCGTGAGTTTGGGTGGGCATTCTATGTCTGGTGTTCTATGTTGTCCTTGTTTTGTATTTCTATGTGTTTTGGCCTGGTATGGTTCCCAATCAGAGGCAGCTGTCTATCGTTGTCTCTGATTGAGAACCATACTTAGGTAGCCTGTTGCCACCTGTGTTTGTGGCAGGACTGTTCGTTTGTCGTTTTTGTTGTTTCGTATTTTATTAAAGGTAATATGAACACTTACCACGCTGCACCTTGGTCCTCTTCTCCTTCTCCCGACAACGTTCGTTACATCTTGGTAACAGCAGAGAATCTCCTCCTGGATCAAGAGCCTTACTGTCTAATATTTGTTTTGTGCGTGCAGCAAATTGTGAGTAGAATTCTTGAGTTACTTGTATAACTTTGAGTTGGGATGTCTTTCCTGCAAATACTTTATGTCAGAGACTGTAAAAATTTTGCAATGCACTCGTTAGCATTTAGCTAGCATTCACCATGGGGTTTTACATGTACTTGTTAGCATTGCTAACCTCCGGGTTACAGAGACTCAGTGGGGTTTGAAAATAGCACCCCTTGTTTTAGGTGCCTGTAATACCGAATATACCGGGATGGCACAAAGTCGGAATGAAGGTATGACATACTGGATTCCGCCCAAGCCTAGTGTGTGTGTGTGTGCGTGTGTGTCCTGTCATGTGCAGTGTGTGTGGTGCAGGTCCGCAGGCATCCTACCTCTCACAGACATCACACACTGACCTGTCAAACCAGCCCACCTCCCACCACGCCTCCGTATGGGACAGTCTCTTGCTGAGTTTCACACAGACACAGGAATATCAGCTCACACTGCCATTTCTACTTCCACTTCCATCTCCATCCCATCGCCTGCCTTTTTATTGCCCTCTTCCTCTATGAGCAGGATTTTCAGTTTTTGTACTATCCTTCAACAGTAGTAGAGGCACCAATAGCAGTAATCAGTTGTGCCAATGTCAAAATGCTAGTAGGTGTATTTAGAGGCAATATACAGAATATGCCAACTAAACCGTTAATTTGCATCTAAATGTTGACCCTTGCTTGTATTCATATATCTATTGTAAGGGGAGGAAATATGATCCAATTATGATCATTATCCTGCGTCAGTAAGAAGAGGTTGAATGACACAGGTTAAGGAGCTGGGAAAGTGCAGAGAGAATTATCTCAAAAAAGAAGTGCCATCTATTGGAGCCTCACTGCAGTGCACAGCTTGTTGGCGTAGCACAAAGGCTCCCTAACACACACATCGATTTCCACCTCAACGAGGACACTAGCTCAGAGTAAGCAATGGAGAAGCATCAAACTCCGATACACAGGAATAATATCCTGGGTGTAGAGGAGGGGGAGCTGTGGCAAGGGGACTTAATCTATCTCATAACGGGAAATGATGGACATGTCCATGATCATACTACCTTTCACAGTAGCAGATGGTAATATGTGTAGAGAAGAAATAATGATGAAATATATATGAGAAAATTCAAAAGTAATAATTTTCCTTTGAAAGCACATAGTGGGCTGAACAATTTCTGTCACAAGAAGACAGAAATCTATAAGGGAGATCTGATGTGGAACAATTTACAGACAACACATAGCTCATCACTTTGATATTGGAAAACATATCACCAGATCCCCCTCTCCAGTGAGATCGGCCTACCTGACAAGAGTAATGTGGCATATTAGTCTTTCATAATGTTTTATAGATTTGATGGGGGAGCCTAAACTCTAAAGAAATCAGAGAACATCAATAGCAAAATGTTTACATGAACTTTAAGCATTCAGAGTTTGGAGAGAGAGGGAATGGGGAAGAAAATGTGCCTTTATTTTCACCGGTATTTGTAATATTGATTCACCAATAGCTTTCATCTAGCCTCCTCCTTCCTCCATTAATTAATTGGCCTCTCTGTTTGACTTGAGTTTATTTAATATATGTACAACCAAACCCAACACCCCCACACAGCCAGAGAGAGGCGAGGGATTGAAAGAAAGGAGGGTGAAAGAGAGGGACGCAAGAGAGAGGCGAGAGAGAGAGAGAGAGAGCGAAGCAAATAAGAGCAGGGAGAGAGAGAGAGACAGAAAGGGAGAGCAAAGGGACATTAATATTCACAATGCAAAAGACTGATTCAAGAAATCCCATTTTATAGGCATTACAATTTGAAATGGATCTTTCTGGACTCTTCAACGTTAAACAGTTCTAATGTCGACGAACAAATGTATGCGGTGATTGGAGAAACTTATAAAGGCTTTGAATGCATAAACAGCTTTACCACCTAACCACAGACTTTGTGTTGCTGTCATTGCAACTTACAGGCTATATCTCCCTCTTTTCAATGTGTTTAACGAAACGATAAGAATCTAGTCAAATAGACCTCAATTATGGTACATATCAGAGGACAGAGTTTTGTTAATCACAAAACAATTTGATATTAATTTCCTACATCCATTATCATGCCAATAATTTGATTTTTAATTAAAACAAAAAATTGCTTTCTTCACAACTACACCCTTTTAATTGATGCAATCAGATTTCACAGCTTCTCTATGGAAGGGGTTGTGTGAGGCTGTAGTTGAATTAACTAGACAAACTTCAGTACGAACACACTCAGCTCTCATTCTGCATAGAACATCTAAGGTTGTATTTGGATAAATTCTTCATACAATGCTTAATGTGACACTTGGTGGCCCTACTCCATATTTGACAATTAAAACATTTAAAAATATACTGTATTACAGATTAAATGTTGCTAGGTTAGGTAGCTAATGTTACCTTAGACCTTCATAAACACAAAAACATTATTGTTGCAATAACATAAATGAAATGTATTAATTACACTGTTAGAATGGTCTTGATTCAACTGATACTCTGTACAAGTTGTTGTGTAAGGTTTTAACCTACTTTTCTAAAGACTTTGTCATGTATTGTGTTGATTTACCTACGTAACTGACCAGACAATGATTTCTGCCAATTGTCAGCTGTACTCCTGACCAACTTCTTTTAAATATACAGTTGAAGTCAGAAGTGTACATACACCTTAGCCAAATACATTTAAACTCAGTTAGGATCACACTTTATTTTAAGAATGTGAAATGTCAAAATAATTCTAGAGAGAATGATTTATTTCAGCTTTTATTTATTTCATCACATTCCCAGTGGGTCAGAAGTTAACATACACTCAGTTAGTATTTGGTAGCATTGCGTTTAAATTGTTTAACCTTTTGTCAATAGGGGGAGCTGTTAGCATTATTTTTTTTTTTACATTTCCAGATTAAACTGCCTCGTACTCAATTCTTGCTCGTACAATATGCATATTATTATTACTATTGGATAGAAAACAATCTCTAGTTTCTAAAAACCGTTGTTGAATATGGGTTCTGTGGTTGGAAACCAGATTAACTGTTTCTACAGCGAAACTCATTTGACAGGACATGCTGAAGTCCTTGAAAATAGTCTCTGATCTGTGATCAGTTTAAACTCTGTGTGTGCCCTATGGCTTGACATGACTGCACCCGCTCCCCTGGATGTCAGTAACCAATGAGAAGTGGAATGGTTGTCTTATCGTGTTTCTCAGAGTTTATAAAAGGGAATGGAGTGAGATGTCCCTTCTTTTCGAGCTCGCCAGGACGAAGGGAGGGACATCAGAATCGCATGCTCAAAAGCTCTCGTTATTGATCAAGATATATCCGTCTGTGATTTAATTCGATATAGGTGTTAGATAACTATCATTAACGAATTATTTGAAACGATTTTATTCAGTTTATGCGAGTTATATTGCTATTTTTCTGAATCCTTAGTATTGCGTTTGAGGATTGGGCATGTGTGTGCCGTGTGAAGCTATCGTTAGCTGCTAGTTCTGAAGTTGAGGAGGTCGTTTTACAACAAAGCAACGATTTTTGGACAAAGGACACATTGCCCCAGATACTGATGGAAGCTTCGTCCAAAAGTAAGAGTTATTTATGATTTTATTACCAATTTATTGTGGTAAAAAATGTTATAAACTGCAGTTGTCGAAGCCATTTATAATAGCAGGCAACACAACTAGTGGTCTGGGGCGTGTACCCTCACAACTTATGTCTCCGGGTTTTTCATATTGCGCGGTTAAAAATTTTAAAAGGGTCGTGAAATCAGCGGGGGGGGGGTCGTCATTGAGATGAAGCGCATGGCATGCTTTTCTAATTTAGCTGTCCAAAACCCTGGTATTTCTTAGTCAAGTTCTAATTTTTCTCGTTTTCTTATTTATTTAACTCACGAGTATAGAACTTTAGGTGGGCCTGTTTTCCAAGGATTCGGCGCCCTGGGCCAGAATTGGGAGCCATCTTGTTGGACAGGACTTTTTTGGCTTTTCATGATCTTGTGATGTCTGTATTGCAACATTTGTCGAACAAACTCTAATATGTATGTGTTAAGTTATGTGTACAGGGAACTGGTCATGGGCTGTATATTTTACGACCTTTTGACATTATATGATTAGTGTGAGGGCTATAATAGTTTATATTTCTCTCTCATTGTAGTTGGGGTGGTGGGGGGCGATAGGGGGGTGTAGTGGGCGCCCGGCTGTGGTGGGGGCGGGGCGTTTGGTGTCAGTATGCTGCTCCGGTGTATTTTTAGCTCATGTGTATTGCTAATAAACGAGGGGTAGTAGGTTGTTGTTTTCGGGAGGGGGGTAAAAACGACTATAAGAGAAAACAAATCATTAAAAAATAATTGTCTGGAATTTTTTTCAAAACTCTAGGAAGTTCCCCACCCCACCCGATCTGTGTCTTTCGTTGCGCTGTAGGCTGTGTAAATTTATTTCAGAAAATTTTTTTTTTTTGGCCCAAGTGGGGGTCTTATTGGTTGGTGTTATTTTTGATGTCCTCGGTTTTAGGAAAAAGGGCCGGTCTCCTGTAATTACTTACTCAGGAGCTGTCTTTCCAAACGGCTATTTTTCAGATTGCGCTGCAATGTACTGTTTGATTTATACCTGTGATGCATTGTGTTCACATTTTTTTCATTATTAATTAAGACAATGGGATCACATAAAATACCATAATATTATGTTTGTTCAGCTCTTGTCTTTTCTCTCTGCAAGTTGCTTCTTTCAGTAGCTCCCCTATTACTATATCTCTTTATTTCAGTCGATTGGGGCTTTGGATTAAGTGAATAGCTACTGATGCAGGCAAACCACTCCGGTGGGCCCGAAAAAAAGTGGTGTCTTTTGCTATCGTGGTTAGCTAATAGATTTACATATTGTGTCTTCCCTGTAAAACACTTAGAAAATCTGAAATATTGTCTGGATTCACAAGATCTTTGTCTTTCAATTGCTGTAGGCTGTGTATTTTTCAGAAATGTTTTAGGATGAGTATTTTGGTAATTGACGTCGGTCTCTGTAATTATTCCGGCTGCTTCCAACACTATTTCAGATTGCAGCTGCAATGTAGCTGTGATTTATACCTGAAATATGCACATTTTTCTAAAAAGACATATCCTATACCATAAATATGTTATCAGACTGTCATCTTATGAAGTTGTTTCTTGGTTAGTGGCTATATATATCTTTATTTAGTTGAATTAGTGATAGCTACTGATGGAGTAAAAAACTGGTGGAGTAAAAAAAGTGGTGTCTTTTGCTAACGTGGTTAGCTAATAGATTTACATATTGTGTCTTCCCTGTAAAACATTTTAAAAATCAGAAATGATGGCTGGATTCAAAAGATCTGTATCTTTCATCTGGTGTCTTGGACTTGTGATTTAATGATATTTAGATGCTTGTATTTACTTGTGACGCTATGCTAGGCTATGCTAGTCAGCTTTTTTACTGTGGGGGGTGCTCCCGGATCCGGGATGAGTACCAAGTAAAAGTTAACTTTGGTCAAACATTTCAGGTAGCCTTCCACAAGCTTCCCACAATACGTTGGGTGAATTTTGGCCCATTCCTCCTGACAGAGCTGGTGTAACTGAGTCAGGTTTGTAGGCCTCCTCGCTCGCACACAGTTTTTCAGTTCTGCCCACAAATGTTCTATAGGATTGAGGATAGGGCTTTGTGATGGCCACTCCAATACCTTGATTTTGTTGTCCTTAAGCCATTTTGCCACAACTTTGGAAGTATGCTTGGGGTCATTGTCCATTTGGAAGACCCATTTGCAACCATGCTTTAACTTCCTGACTGATGTCTTGAGATGTTGATTCAATATATCCACATCATTTTCTTTCCTCATGATGCCATCTATTTTGTGAAGTATACCAGTCCCTCCTGCAGCAAAGCACCCCCACAACATGTTGCTGCTAACCCGTGCTTCAACTTTTTCCTCTTAACATAACGATGGTCATTATGGCCAAACAGTTCTATTTTTGTTTCATCAGACCAGACATTTTTCCAAAGAGTACGAACTTTGTCCCCATGTGCAGATGCAAAACGTAGTCTGTTTTTATGGCGGTTTTGGAGCAGTGGCTTCTTCCTTGCTGAGCGGCCTTTCAGGTTATGTCGATATAGGACTCGTTTTACTGTGGATATAGACATTTTTGTACCTGTTTTCTCCAGCATCTTCGCAAGGTCCTTTGCTGTTGTTCTAGGATTGATTTGTACTTTATGCACCAAAGTACGTTCATCTCTAGGAGACAGAACGTGTCTCCTTCCTGAGCGGAATGACGGCTGCGTGGTCCCATGGTGTTTTTACTTGGGTACTATTGTTTGTACAGATGAACGTGGTACCGTCAGGCGTTTGGAAATTGTTCCCAAGGAAGAACCAGACTTGTTTTTTTTTCTGAGGTCTTGTCTGATTTCTTTTGATTTTGACCATGATGTCAAGCAAAGAGACACTGAGTTTGAAGGTAGGCCTTGAAATACATCCACAGGTAGACCTCCAATTGACATTACATTACATTTACATTTAAGTCATTTAGCAGACGCTCTTATCAAGAGCGACTTACAAATTGGTGCATTCACCTTATGACATCCAGTGGAACAGCCACTTTACAATAGTGCATCTAAATCTTTTAAGGGGGGGGGGGGGTTGAGAAGGATTACTTTATCCTATCCTAGTTATTTCCTTAAAGAGTGGGGTTTCAGGTGTCTCCGGCAGGCTTGGTGATGACTGACTCGCTTGTCTCTGGCGTCCCGTGAGGGAGTTTGTTCCCAGTTGGGGGCCAGAGCAAGCGAACAGTTTTTGACTGGGCTGAGCGGGAACATGTACTTCCTCAGTGGTAGGAGCGAGCGAGGCCAGAGGGGATATTGAACGCAGTGCCCTTGTTTGGTGTAGGGCTGATCAGAGCTGGAGGTACTGGCGTGCGTTCCGCCCAACAGCTCCGTAGGCAAGCACCATGGTCTTGTAGCGGATGCGCCAGTTCAACTGGAAGCAGTGGAGAGAGCGAGGAGCGGGGTGACGTGAGAGAACTTGGGAAGGTTGAACACAGGCCACGGGCTGCGGCGTTCTGGATGAGTTGTAGGGGTTTAATGGCACAGGCAGGGAGCCCAGCCAACAGCGAGTTGCAGTAATCCAGACGGGAGATGACAAGTGCTGGATTAGGACCTGCGCCGCTTCCTGTGTGAGGCAGGGTCGTACTCTGCGATGTTGTAGAGCATGAACCTACAGGAACGGGCACCGCCTTGATGTTAGTTGAGAACGGACAGGGTGTTGTCCAGGATCACGCAGGTTTTAGCACTCTGGGAGGAGGGACACAACTGGAGTTGTCAAACCGGTGGGATCGGCGAGATCATGACGGGCAGTTCCTTCCCAGGGGCAGGAAGAGGCAGCTCCCTCTTGCGAGGTTTCAGCTTGAAGGTGGTGATCCGTCATTCCACAACTGAGATATGTCTGCAGACCAGCATTCATGAGATCGCTCTGCGCCACCTGGTCGATGAAGGGGAGAAAGGATGAAGAGTGTGAGCCTTGTGTGTCGTCTGCAATAGCCAATGATAGGAGAGGACATGGAGGTTATACAGAGCCAAGTGACTTGCGTGATAGCTAGCGAGAATAAGGAGAGGGCCTACAGAAAGCAGCCCTCGGGGACAACCAGTGTGAGAGCACGTGGTGAGGACGACAGATTCTCGCCACGCCGGGCACCTGTAGGAAGCGACCTGTCAGGTAGACGCAATCCAAGCTGGGGCCGCGCGGAGAATGGCCCAACTCGAGAGGGTGGAGAGGAGGATTGATGGTTCACAGTATCCGAGGAGCGATAGGTCATAGAAGGATGAGAGCAGAGGAGAGAGAGTTTAGCTTAGGCAGTGCGGAGCGCCTCCGTGATAGCAGAGAAGAGCAGTCTCAGTTGAATGCTAGTCTGAAACCTGACTGTTTGGATCAAGTGAAGGTCATTCTGAAGAGATGATAGCGGAGAGCTGGCCAAGGATTGGCACTGTTCAATGAGTTATTGACGTAGAGAAGAAAGAAGGGGAATACTGTCTGTATTTGTTGACATCGGAGGGATCGAGTGTAAGGTTTTTGTTCAGAAGGGGTGCTAAACTTCGCTCTCTTGAAGAGGAAGGGACGTAGCAGACGGTCAGGATGAGTTGATGAGCGAGGTGAGGTAGGAAAAGGTCCGGAAATGGTCTGGAGAAGAGTAGGAGGGGGAAGGGTCAAGCGGGCAGGTTGTTGGGTCGGTCCAAGCCAGTCAACAAGACGCGAGAATTTCATCTGAGACGAAGAGGGGAAGAAGAGGTCAGAGCACAGGGTAGAGCAGTTGTGAGCAGACGTGCCGTCGTCGTTTGACATTACGCAACGAGGTTCCGGATTTGTCGTCGACTTCTTTTCAAAGCATGGGTATAGACGAAGATCATCTGCAAGAGAGGGAGCGAGGAGGATGGCCCAAGGGGGCAGGGAGGAGATTCAGGACGGGAGGAGAAGGTGGCTAAAGAGCTGTCCTAGGGTTAGATGGCAAGATGCTTAGCGAAGCTTATGAGTGGTAGAAAGTGGCTTTAGCAGCAGATGAACAGAAGAGGAAGAAGGTGAAATCAGAGAGGAGGAGCAGTGAAGATGCCAGGTCCGCAGGGAGGACGAGTTCCATTCCTCGGTCCTGCCGAGCATACTGCTGCTGAGAGGACTGATCTCAGCGCAATGAGTCGTGCGAGCACACGGACGCGAGAGGGGAACAGGACCAGCGCCGGCTAGGAGGAGTTAGCGCGGACATAGTGAGTCAAAGATGCAGAAGGGAGGAGCTGAGGAGGGTTGAGAGGCAAGACCTGCAAGGAAGATAGGTCAGAAGAAGGTTTGAGCAAGAGGGAAGAGATGATGTGGAAAGAGGAGAGGGTAGCGGGGGAGAGAGAGCGAAGGTTGGGCGGCGCGATACGCACCGACGTAGTGGGCAGTGTGGAAGTGTTGGATGAGAGCGAGAGGGAAAAGGATCAAAGAGTAGTGCGTGCTTGAGGGGAGTTACCACAGCTCGCTGGGTTGTCAAAAAGAGGGTGAGTTGGCAATGAGGTTGTAAGCCAAAGGACAGCATCTAGTAAAATGGAGGTCGAGCTGTATTGCAACTGCCTTGTGAGTAGGCGGGGAATGAGTCGAGGAAGTTGAGGTGCGAAAGAGCATAAGGGTAGCAAAGGCAGTGGAAGAAGGGGCTAGAGTGGAACTGAGTCAAAGGTAGACAAGGGAGGTTAAAGTCGCCAGAACTGTGAGAGGTGAGCCCGTCTCAGGAAGAGATTATCAAAGGCATCAAGCTCATTGATTGAACTCTCCGAGGGGAACACTGAGCAGGAGGCGAAAAAGTGATAAGTGATATAAGCATTGAAGGGCTGGTAACTGCTCGACAGCATGGAATTCAAAGGAGGCGATAGACAGAATGCGGTAAGGGAGAAAGAGAGAAATGACCATTTGAGAGAGATGAGATCACCCCAGGTGCCACCACCGCGCCTAGACCAAAAAGCTCTCGGGGTGTGCGAGACACGTGGACAGGACGAGAGAGAGCAGAGTATGAGAGTAGCAGTTTACTTGTGGTGCATCCATGTTTCGTAGTGCCAAGTGGCCCAAGTCGAGGACTAGGAGGAGACATAGCGCTGAGATGAGACCCTGCCTTGTTAAGGCCGCAGATGCAGTTCCAGAGGCTACCGGAGACCTGGAATCCAACGTGGGTCGTGCGCGCTGGACACACCAGATAGGTGTGGCCGCGGCACGCCGGTGTGGAGGTTTGTTTTGGTGCTGTGCACAGAGGGAGAGTAATCAGGATAGACAGACACATAGTTGACAGGCTACGAAGAGACTACGTCTAATGAAAAGGAGATTGGAAACAAAAGTGGACTACGCGTCTCGAATGTTTTCAGGAAAGTTAAAGCTTACGTAGCAAGTAATCTTATTGACTAAAATTATTAAGATATACAGTACTGCCTGAAGTAGGCTAGCTGGCAGTGGCTGGTGTTTGATTGTAGGCTCAGCTGGCAGTGGCTGGCGTTGTTTGAACACTAACCCTAGTCAAGTCGTTCCGTTTGGAGTGTATAGTTTCTTACAGTTGCTGCTAATATCAGGGCTGCTGGCTAGCGAGTGCATGTTTATTTACGTTCCGTTGGCGTTTAAAAGAACGACAATAGCTGGGCTAGCTAACCTAGGAAAATCGCTCGAGACATAACAATTATTTTGATTACGAAGAGAGGCTATGTAGTAGCTAGTAGTAGTACTACGATCAAACAAATCAAACAGTTTACTGTAATGAAATGAAAATGAAAAGTGATAAATGACCTGTGAGCGAAGCGGAATGCGACGGGTTGTTGAGTGCGAAGTTCTTTCGGTAGACGTTGGCTAGCTGTTGGCTAGCTAGCAGTGTCTGCCTACGTAAGGACGACAAATAGTGGCTAGCTAACCTGGTAAATTAAGATAATCACTCTAAAAACTACCAAATCATCTAACACACATTATCTTGGATACTGAAGACAGCAAAGACACTATGTAGCTAGCTAACACTACACTAATCAAAGTCGTTCAGTTGAGGTAATAGTTTCTACAGTGCTGCTATTCGGTAGACGGTGGACGTTTGCTAGCTGGCTAGCTGCTGGGCAGATAGCAGTGTAGACTGCGTTAGGACGACGAAATACGATAATTACGCAATTATCTTTGATACAAAGACGGCTATGTAGCTAGCTAAGAAGAAATTGCTAAGATTAGACAAATCAAACCGTTGTACTATAATGAAATGTAATGAAAAGTTATACTACCTGCGGACCAAAGTGCGAAATGATGTCAGTTAGCCTATCAGAAGCTTCTAAAGCCATGACATCATTTTCTGGAATATTCCCAGCTGTTTAAAGGCATAGTCAACTTAGTGTATGTAAACTTCTGACCCACTGGAATTGTGATTCAGTGTATTATAAGTGAAATAATCTGTCTGTAAACAATTGTTGGAAAAATGACTTGTGTCATGCACAAAGTAGATGTCCTAACTGACTTGCCAAAACTATAGTTTGTTAACAAGAAATTTGTGGAGTGTTTGAAAAACGAGTTTTAATGTTTCCAACCTAAGTGTATGTAAACGTCCGACTTCAACTGTATATATTTTTAAGTCAGTTAACTTCTCTGCGCTACGGATCCCTTTAGCGGGATCATTTTCCTAAAGAACCGCTGAATTGCAGGGTGCAAAATATTACAAAAAATATTTATAATCATGCAATCACAAGTGAAATATACCAAAACACAGCTTAGCTTGTTGTTAATCCACCTATCGTGTCAGATTTTGAAAATATGCTTTGCAGCGAAAGCAATCCAAGCTTTTGTGAGTGTATCAATCAATGCTACAACAGCTAGCCTCAAATTAGCATGGTCACGAATGTCAGAAAAGCAATAAAATTAATCGCTTACCTTTGATAATCTTCGGATGTTTGCACTCACGAGACTCCCAGTTACACAACAAATGTTCTTTGTGTTCGATAAATATTACTTTTATAACAAAAAAACGCCATTTGGGTTGCGCATTATGTTCAGAAAACTACAGCCTCGTTCCGTTCGACGAAAATTCCAAAAAGTATCCGTAATGTTCGTAGAAACATGTCAAATGTTTTTTATAATCAATCCTCTGGTTGTTTTTAACAAACATAATCGATAATATTTAAACCGGACCGTAACCTATTCAATAAAAGAGAGAAAGAAAATGGAGAGCTACCCCTCTCGCGCGCAGGAACTAATCAGAGGACACCTGACTAGTTTTGAAAAATCTTGCTCATTTTTCAAAATAAAAGCCTGAAACTATGTCTAAAGCCTGGTCACAGCCTGAGGAAGCCATTGGTAAAGGAATCTGGTTGATACCCCTTTAAATGGAAGAAAGACGGGCCAGGAAACACAGATAAAAAATTAAAAAATCACTTCCCGGGTTAGATTTCCTCAGGTTTTTGCCTGCAGAATCAGTTTTGTTATACTCACAGACAATATTTTGACAGTTTGGGAAACTTTGGAGTTTTCTATCCTAATCTGTAAATTATATGCATATTCTACGATCTGGACCTGAGAAATAGTCCGTTTACCTTGGGAACGTTATTTTAAAAATATAAAAAAATCTGACCCCTAGCGTCAAGAGGTTAGAAAAAATTCTTATTTATAATGACGGCCTACCTTGGCCAATCCCGAACAATGCTGGGCCAATTGTGTGCCGCCCTATGGGACTCCCAATCACAGCCAGATGTGATGAAGCCTGGATTCAAACCAGGTACTGCAGTACACTGAGATGCAGTGTCTTAGACCACTTGTCTTGGACCACTTTGTCACCTTTCACCGCAGATTCGGAAGTTTGACATCTGCGGATGTGGTGCATTGACATGCATCCAATGCAAAGAAAACATATCTCTGACTTAAATTGAGATTTTTATAAGGATTATTTTATTATGCTAGATATAACTCACAGTAAAATGTGTTTCTATTCTGATCCTTAATAAGGAACAACTGCTTTAGTGAATACTTTAAAAAAATTCTATGGGATTTTCTGTGATTAAACACTTTCTTATCCGGAGAGTAAATTAAACATATCTGCACCAAAACAAATGACAAAAAACATTGAGTCTTACATATACACATAATATAAGATTAAAGGGAAACTTCACTGCTAGACACTTTTTGGTGTGTTTTTCCAGTCTCCCTACATAATTGTGAGTGATGACAGGTGTTTCAGATATAATTATGAACCACAGAGGTATTTTTTTTTATTTTCTCGCCGGGAGAATTCAACCAATGACGCCATTGGTTGATTGAGCCTGCTGTCTGATCTAAAAATGAATGGAGTCATGTTTTGTATCAATTATTGTGTCCTTTGTGTTTCGCCGATTGCATGATCACACTAGCAGTGAGTAGATATGGTTGTTCTTGTTCAATAGAGCCAGTGGACTTCTCAACGATGTTCCTGTCTGCCATGACATTGCAGGATATTTAGGTTGACTCATTTTCCCTAGCTTTGTAAAGACTACAGCCTGACGGGAGCCTTACATACTGTACTTGTTCCGAGCCTCGAAGGCAGGCTTTTCAAAATGGGGTGGTACTAGTTTCTACAGGTTCATTGGGAGCTATGTTACCGTGTACTGTTTGAGATGGCTAGTGAAATAATTACAATGGCTGCTTCTGATGATTCCTCTTTCCAAGAAAAACTGGACGACCAAGCAGGTTGTGATGTTCTTTTACATATACATATATGAAAAACAAGTAAGTTAATTTTCTGTCAGTAGCAAGCTAGTAATATAGCCAAGTTCCCTTGTCACACGAGGCAGTGTTGTTCAATACAGTATATTTGTGTGATTGATTCGGACATAACGGGGCTTGCTAGTACCACTACAAGTTGAGCTAGCTAGCTTTGTCGCTATAGCCAGAATGTACTGTAGCCGAATGTTATAGCTAACTAGCTAGCTAGCCTCAGTGCATCTTATTAGGTCTAGGATCAAACTGGAAACATGTTTGATGATGATGAAGAGTAAATGAATGACTTGGCTTTCTAACTGGTCTTTGAGTAACTATACCTGTGCTTTGTGGCTAGCTAATGTAAGCCTGTGAGATGTGTAATATTCTGCATTGTTCTGCTACAGTAGGAATACAGACAGTCAGTGGCGATCCGTCATTCCGGGCAGGTGGGGCAGAACCCCCATTTTTTTTGGCCTGTTTTGCATGTGATTTTGGCATTAATACGTGCCACATATCATTTGCAAACAATGTAAAAAATATACATTTTTATCATTGAGTTTTAATAAAGCCACATAGAAACATGGTCTCTTTTTTGTTTACTTGAGTTAGGCAGCTCCAAAATGCAGTTGTTTCAGCCTAGCCCAGTGCTTTCTGTGGTGGTGGGGCAAATCAGCAGAAAATACAAAATGTTGCGCCATGTTTGGCTCAGTATTCTGTCACTCATGGGGACACTACGTCACTGCCAAGTCTAAGGTTAGACTTCGAAAATTCACGTCCCTTGGGTGCTGCCATAGAGTTACATTAGAAGTGCCCATCCAAGAAGGCTCAAGGTATTTGGCCACAGATAAAATTATATCAAATCATGTTATATCTACAGTAGCTTTGATTGGACTGACTGGACATCATACGTTCACAATCTTAGCTAGCAGTCATCATCATAAATCAAGTCAACAATCTACTGGCAAATCCTTGTCATATGAAGATAAATAATGAAGAGAAATTATAGATAACACGTATCGGTGCTCATCGGCCATTGGACATAAACATTGAACAACAAGTTGGAAAATGCAAATTCAACGAGTGGTGAATATTGTATGCTGCTGCATAAATTATGTAATATGCCAGGGAGATATGTATACTGTAGCTAAGAAAGTAATACTAAGTGTATGTTGTGTAGCAAGCTGTTAGTAGCCCATGTGCCTCACCATAATAATTTGGTCTATTTTCACTTCTTAATTTCACCTACTGTTCTGACTTGGTGGTGCACATGTAGCCTATAACTTGTTTTTGAGAAAAGTAATCATTGAATATTGTAAGAGCTTTCATTGCCTGCTTATATGCCCCCTTTATTTATCCTACAGTTCTGACTTGGTGTACAGGGAGAACACTGTAAGAACGGCCCATGTTCTGAATTATGTCGCTGTGCATTTCAAAAGTGCTGAACAAATAGTAAATGACTACGTCCGTCCTAGCTCGCTCATTAATGTCTTAATCGAAATTACAGATTGCCTCTTGTCATCCGCTTATGCCATAGTTTCTACATCTCAATTGTCAGTAGAAACCATATTTGTTTAAGCAAGTCAGCCATATCAGCTATGTTTTTAAATGAGTAAATGAGGCAGAATGAACTTTTTCGCTGCCAGACAAGGCTCCCGCTGATAGCGAGGTGTAGTAGTGGTATAGTGCAATTCATGTATTGTTTAGTGTTTTGGCTTTGCTGGCATGCATCCCACATACATTTTTTCCCCCCACCAAGATTTACATGCTAAAATTGCCACTGCAGACAGTACAAAATGATTGCCCATGAAAGTCTAATAGCTTTTTGTTATTCTCTTACAGACCATATCACTTGGTGGCCTACAGATTCTTTTGGGAATTTGTTCTACTTGGGGAGAAGCTCGGTACAGGACACCAAATCCCCTTGGCTGTGTGTGTTGTTAGGTCCATTTGAGCAATTCAAGATGTGAAAGGTCCATAACAACAATCTCCCCTTGTATCACAGTGACTCGGAACACCTCACGGCACCAATTCCCAGCCTTTCCATCTTAATCAGTAATTCAAAAGGCACTCGCACATCTGAGCAATCTTATTTGCAGGTGCATGGCAACAATTGAACAAGATGAAGGAAAAAGGAAACACAGATACGCACCAGCGGGAGGACATGGAAACTTGGACACAGAGGCATCCACCGAGAGCGAATTCCCTACAGACAGTGACTCCAGCTACCATGGCACACAGTCCGTTTTTTTAACCCGGAAGCAACAGAGGGGTCCACGAAAGAAAATAAACGATGCAGGAGAGGCAAGCGGTCGAAGAGGAGACCAGGCACACAGGCCGTGGACACGTAGCTACAGCGGGATGTGGTAATTAACCTCTCCAAAAAAGACCTTACTGACACTCAAGTCTCAGTCTTATCTAACTTCTCTAGGATAGGGGGCAGCATTTTCACTTTTGGATAAATAGCGTGCCCAATTTCAACTTCCTTCTACTCATCCCCAGTATACAAGATATGCATATTATTAGTAGATTTGGATAGAAAACACTGAAGTTTCTAAAACTGTTTGAATCATGTCTGTGAGTATCACAGAACTTATGTAGCAGGCAAAACCCCGAGGACTAACCATTCAGATCTTTGGGGGGGGGGGTCACCGTCTGTTCAATGTGTTTTCATTGGGATACTAGATTTCTAATCAACCTGTTTGCAGTTCCTACCGCTTCCACTGGATGTCACCAGTCTTTGGAAATAGGTTGAGGTTATTCCTTTGTGCAATGAAGAAGAACGGCCATCTGGAATCAGTGTAACGTTATGTGTACTGTTTGAGAGTTGCGCAAGACTAGAAAAGTAGAGTTAGTTTGTTGTCCTCCTGTATTGAAAACAGATAGACCCGTCTTCAATTTGATCGATTATTAACGTTTACAAATACCTAAAGTTGTATTACAAAAGTAGTTTGAAATGTTTTGGCAAAGTTTAGAGGTAATTTTTGAGATATTTTGTAGTGACGTTGCGCAAATTGGAAGCAGTTTTTTTCTGGATCAAACGCGCCAAATAAATGGACATTTTGGACATATATGGACGGAATTAATCAAACAAAAGGACCATTTGTGATGTTTATGGGACATATTGGAGTGCCAACAAAATAAATTCGTCAAAGGTAAGGCATGATTTATATTTTATTTCTGCGTTTTGTGTTGCGCCTGCAGGGTTGAAATATGCTACACTCTCTTTGTTTACTGTTGTGCTATCATCAGATAATAGCATCTTATGCTTTCGCCGAAAAGCCTTTTTGAAATCTGACATGTTGGCTGGATTCACAACGAGTGTAGCTTTAATTTGGTATCTTATATGTGTGTTTTTTTTTATTTGGCACTCTACATTTTTCCTGGCTATTGGCCAAGTGGGATGCAAGCGTCCCACATATCCCACAGAGGCTAAGGGCCTCTCTTTTGTACCTACATGTACAGATAAACCATTCGATACGAAAGTAGATCTGTGTTTTCGCAAAACACTGATTCGGGCCTAGTAACACATCAAAGAACTGGTACCCATTTTAAGCCCAAAAGCTAATTCTGTCCCATGGTTAACAACTCCTCGATTAATACCTATTGTAGGTTAGTCGAACAAGAAGCCATGTCAGTATATACGAGACAAACAATCCATATTCAGAAGAATCTCACTAGAACAGAAGAACTGGCACTCAATGAATTAATGAAAMATTCATCTTTGGTTATWAAACCTYCAGACAAGGGMGGTGCTGMGGTTGTTTTAGACTATGAAAAATATAAAGAAGAAATTCAGAGACAACTCAGCAATGAACGTTTCTATAGAAAACTGAGTGTTGATCCCACACAGGTGTTCCAAAGGGATATATGCTCGAATCTGGAGCAAGCCCAACTTCTTGACGCTAGGGGTCAGATTTTTATTTTATTTTTAAATAACGTTCCCAAAGTAAACGGACAACTTCTCAGGTCCAGATCGTAGAATATGCATATAATTTACAGATTAGGATAGAAAACACTCCAAAGTTTCCAAAACTGTCAAAATATTGTCTGTGAGTATAACAAAACTGATTTTGCAGGCGAAAATCTGAGGAAATCTTACACGGAAGTGATTTTTTATTTTTTTAAATCTGTGTTTCATTTCCCGTCTTTCTTCCATTTAAAGGAGTATCAACCCGATTCCTTTTCCAATGGCTTCCTCAGGCTGTGACCAGGCTTTAGACATAGTTCCAGGCTTTTATTTTGAAAAATGAGCGAGATTTTTCAAAACTAGTCAGGTGTCCTTTGACTAGTTCCTGCGTGCGAGAGGGGTACCTCTCCATTTTCTTTCTCTCTTTTATTGAATAGGTTACGGTCCGGTTTAAATATTATCGATTATGTATGTTAAAAACCACCCCGGGATTGATTATAAAAAACATTTGACATGTTTCTACAAACATTACGGATACTTTTTGGAATTTTCGTCGAACGGAACGAGGCTGTAGTTTTCTGAACATAACGCGCAACCCAAATGGCGTTTTTTTGTTATAAAAGTAATATTTATCGAACAAAAATAACATTTATTGTGTAACTGGGAGTCTCGTGAGTGCAAACATCCGAAGATTATCAAAGGTAAGCGATTAATTTTATTGCTTTTCTGACTTTCGTGACCATGCTAATTTGGGGCTAGCTGTTCTAGCATTGATTGATACACTCACAAAAGCTCGGATTGCTTTCGCTGTAAAGCATATTTTCAAAATCTGACACGATAGGTGGATTAACAACAAGCTAAACTGTGTTTTGGTATATTTCACTTGTGATTGCATGATTATAAATATTTTTAGTAATATTTTGCGCCCTGCAATTCAGCGGTTGTTTAGGAAAATGATCCTTGATACTATCAAGAGCAGTGTGCGGTTTCCTTTTTCCTTCATCTTAATCAGTAAGCCTTCTCTCCACAGTGTCGAACACCTTTTCAATGTCAAAAAAGACAGTAGCCATTACTCCTTTCATGACCAGAGTATTTTGTCCACTTTGTTGCTCACCTTTACTAATGCATCCAAGGTAAAACTACCTTTACGGAAACCACTGACTCAATAAACCTGTCCTATTTGTTCCAGCAAATAGGAAAGTCTTGACAATTATCATTTCCATCAGTTTACATAGGTTAAAGGTCAGTGATATTTGTCTGTAACTATCAGCACATCCTTACCACGCTTTACAAAGGGTAATATAACTGCACATTTCCATCCAGAAGGTATAACCCCTTCAATCCAGATCTTATTAAATAATCCAGGGAGAATATTTATGACGTCATCAGGAAGATGCTTTAGCATTACATAACTGATCATGACCTGGGGCTGTACATCCACAGCCTATTAGAGCTAAACACATCTCATGTAATGTAAAATCAGCATCTAAAGATGAGCCAACAATATCCTTCTTATACACAATGGTATGAGCATTTAAAATCTCACTCCTCCATTGCTTGTACACTTTGTTCAAAGTAACACTACTATGTATATTAGCAAATGTTTTTCCCAACGGGTCAGCTTTTTCTTGATCTGATACAGCCAGATTGTCACCCTCTATTCAAGTGCTTCAGCTTCTTCAACATGGACCAACTATTGCCAGCACCTTTGCCTATTGTAGAACAGAACTGGCTCCATGCATTTCTCTTGGGAGACTTAATGACTACACACCAAAGCTCTCTTCCTTTGGGATACTGTTTGGATATGAATAGTGGATTGAAATTGGTGCCTGGGGTGCGTTCAGTTTGGTTGAACGTTTGCTATGTTGCATATCGGCTTGTACTGAAATACATTTCCCAAAAACGTTGCTATACGTTCTTGAACAGATTGAGGCACACTTGCTCCATTTGGTTGGTGTGGCTGGTGGTGGCTTGAAGCAATGAGTGGTGTATTTAAAGGGCAGCTGTGCATTTTGAACCCACAAACCAACACCATTTTTAAAGTGATCGTTCAGAAATGCACCATTTATGTAATTTTTTTATATACTGAACGCAGCCCATGTACAACAGTGAAACACATCTCAAGGCATGACTTGTAATATTAACCTAATAAAAACAGTTGTCGGAATGGTGTTTAGGCAGTAGACCTAATACATTATAACATCATATTGGCTATATACCCGGCCTGCCAATATTGTTATTCTCAGACCATGTTATATTTCAAAACTCAAGCTTTGATAACGAAATAGATTAGTTGGTGTAGCACTTGAGGCACTGCAGACCATAAATTGAAATAATTTTTGGGATTTTACTGGGACTGATGGTCCTTGCATCTGATGGTCATGCTGCTTTCAAGACAGCTGGGAACTCGGGGGGGGGGAACAAAGTCAAATCATGACGTCAGTGATCTTCAGGTCAGAAAATATGAGCTCTAGAAAGATGCCAGAGTTTACGACTTGGAATTTCAGTTGGATCTAGTGTCCCCCCCCGTTAGTATATGCATGTAATCCTGTTTTGCACAACTTAAAAAATATATATATATTGCTTAGTAGAACTGCATAAATGTTGCTCTTCACTTTTTTTTCAAAGAGGTAGAATCAGGAGACAGGATGGAGAATGATTTAGCAGAGAGATCATAGGATAGAAGAGAGCGTAGTGGGAGAGTGAGCAAAAATTGCAACTGCGCATGACCATGGGTAGGGGCTGAGCGATTAGGGTTGGAGGAAAGGGAGACAGAAAAGGAAACAAAGTAGTGAGCAGCGACCTGGAGGGGGTTGCAGTGAGATTAGAAGGCGATCAGCCTCTAGTAAAGATGAGGCCAAGCGTATTGCCTGCCTTGTGAGATGGAGGGGATTGGGAAAGGGTGAGGTCAGAAGAGGCAAGAGTTGGAAATATATTAATTTGAAGGCAGATGTCAGAAGGTTGAAGTCACCAAATATGAAGAGCAGTGAGCCATCATCAGAAAATGAGCTTCTCAAGGTGTCAAGCTCATTGAGGAACTCTCCAAGGGCACCTGGTGGCCAATAGATTAGCAATAAATGTTAATCTTGAGTGGACAAGGAGACAGCATGGAATTCAAATGAGATGGACAGGTGAGAGAGAGAGAAAAGAGAAAATCTCCACTTAAGGAGAAATGAGTAAACGTGTGCCACCACAGCAACGACCAGATGCTCTTGGCTTATCAGAGAAAACAGATGAAGAAAGAGCAGCTGGAGTAGTAGTGTTCTCTGGGGTGATCCAGGTCTCTGTTAGGGCCAAAAAGTCAAGGGACTGAAGGGTAGCATAGGCGGAGATGAACTCTGCGTTGTTTACCACAGATCGGTAGTTCCAACTGCTGCCAGAGACCAGGAATTCCACGCAGGGTACACTAAATTAGAAGGGTTGCAGCCAAGGGGTGGGGAGCGTCTGTAAAGCCTACAGGGAGAGGTGCAAACAGGTATAGAAAACACATTTGACAAAGCTGCAAAATGAGAATCTGTAAATAACTAAAATGAGAGTGGTGTGGAGCCTTCCTCCCTTTCCTTCCTCGAAGAACAACTCGACAGGAGAGTCTTAGTTTTGCAACAGAATTAAGACAACCGTCACTTAGAGCTGCCGCTAAGAAACCAGGAGACTGAAGAAATGACACTAATTGCTAATTGACTAGCAGAGGTGGAGAGCGCGTCCCCTGTGCTAATTGCTGATTGCCCAGGAGAGGTGAAACCACTACCTCCCCAAAAGAGCCACTGATTACCAAAACAAGTCACAAATTGCCCTGCCCCTTGATCCTGGTTGACGTGTCAACAATTATCTGCAATTTATGAGCAGTCAGCAGTTCAAACACCAAGTAGGCCACTGGGAAGACAGGCAACACTTAAAGTCTATGGCCCTAGCTGGTGGCCCTAGGCTGTGTTGAGTTAATTTATTTTATGTCACTGAGTGAAAAAGACATGGGAGGGGCCCAATTGTCATATTTCCCAGCATGCTTAATTGCAGGTTGCTTTTTAGAAGAGTTTGTTTTAATATCTATGTTTCTGCATGCACATTGATTGATAAATTGATCTTACAATACACAACGATAACATACATTTTTCTAAACTAATCCAATCTGTAAGTGGTTGGACTTATTTCACCCGTTATTGAGATGGTTGTGCCGGTTTAGATGGCTTAGGTCACAGGTGTCAAACTCATTCCACGGGGGGCCGAGTGTCTGCGGGTTTTTGTTCCTCCCTTGTACTTGATTGATGAATTAACATCACTAATTAGTTAGTAACTCCCCACACCTGGTTGTCTAGGGCTTTATTGAAAAGAAAAACCAAAAACCTGCAGACACTAGGCCCTCCGTGGAATGAGTTTGACACCCCTGGCTTAGGTAGTCTCATTTAGAAATCAACACAAACACATCCACTCCTCTGCTGCAGGCTTCCTAGACCTTGTCATCTGCTCCTCTATCAGCCATGACTTGAGAAATGACCACCTTCTTACTACAAGAAAGCAAACTGGAACAACTATAGAAAATGCATCACAAATAAGATAAAACATTACAGCAACAACACAGGACCCCCAGGAGCTGGATCAGCCAGCAGACTGCCCGGGAGTGTTCCCATCTAGGTCCTGGACTTCCTGTTGGGCCATCCCCAGGTAGTGAAGGTAGGAAACAACACCTCCACTATGCTTATCCTCAACACAGGCCCCACAAGCATTCGTGCTCAGCCCCCTTCTGTACTCCCTGTTCACCCATGACTCAATCATCAAGTTTGCACACGACACAACAGTAGTAGGCCTGATTACCAACAATGACGAGACAGCCTACAGGTAGGAGGTGAGGACCCTGGCAGAGTGGTGCCAGGAAAATAACTTTTCCTTCAATGTCAACAAAACAAAGGAGCTGATCGTGGATTTCAGGAAACAGCAGAGGGAGCACTCCCCCATCCACCTCGACGGGGCCGAAGTGGAGAAAGTGAAAAGCTTCAAGTTCCTCGGCATACACATCACTGACAATCTGAAACGGTCCACCCACACAGACAGTGTGGTGAAGAAGGCGCTGAAGAATTTCATTTTGGCCCCTAAAACCCTCAAACTTTTACAGATGCACCATTGAGAGCATATTTTCGGGCTGTATCACCGCCTGGTACAGCAACTGCACCGCCCGCAACTACAGGGCTCTCCAGAGGGTGGTGCAGTCTGCCCAATGCATAACCAGGGTCACAGAGCCTGCCCTCCAGGACACCTGCAGCACCCAATGTCAAAGGAAGGCCAAAAAGATCATCAGGGACATCAACCACCTATGCCACGTCTTGTTCACCCCGCTATCATCCAGAAGGTGAAGTCAGTACAGGTGCATCAAAGCTGGGACCGAGAGACTGACAAACAGCTTCTATCTCAAGGCCATCAGACTGTTAAATAGCCATCACTAGTCGGCCTCCACCCAGTACCCTGCCCTGAACTTAGTTACTGTCACTAGCCTGCTACCACCCGGTTACTCAAACCTGCACCTTAGTGGCTGCTGCCCTGTGTACATAGTCACTTTAATAATGCAACTTTAATAATGTAATAATGTTTACATACTGTTTAACTCCATTTCAAATGTATATACTGTATTCTAGTCAATGCCATCTTAGTCAATTATTACTGTATATATATATATACTATTCTTCCTAGGTATTCTACAGATATAATAAATATTCTATCCACATATTGTCCTTAATGTCCATACATCACGCTGGAGAGCATTTGGATGATCCAGAAGAAGATTGGGAGAATGTCATATGGTCAGATGAAACCAAAATATAACTTTTTTGGTAAAAACTCAACTCGTCGTGTTTGGAGGACAAAGAATGCTGAGGTGCATCCAAAGAACACCATACCTACTGTGAAGCATGGGGGTGGAAACATCATGCTTTGGGGCTGTTTTTCTGCAAAGTGACCAGGACGACTGATCCGTGTAAAGGACAGAATGAATGGGGCCATGTATCGTGAGATTGAGTGAAAACCTCCTTCCATCAGCAAGGGCACTGAAGATGAAACGTGGCTGGGTCTTTCAGCATGACAATGATCCCAAAACCACATCCTCCCGGGCAACGAAGGATGTGGCTTCGTAAGAAGCATTCAAGTCCTGGAGTGGCCTAGCCAGTCTCCAGATCTCAACCCCATAGAAAATCTTTGGAGGAGTTGAAAGTCGCGTGTTGCCCAGCAACAGCCCCAAAACATCACTGCTCTAAGGAGATCTGCATGGAGGAACAAATGGGCTCAAAATATCATCCTGACCCGTATGCATTGGCAGACAAGGCCACCACCCCTTCTGGAAGAGCCTGAAAGTGCCGAAGCGCAGAGCACCGAGTGGCCAACGTGCTGTTTTGTGAAAACCTTGTGGAAGGACCTTACACGAAAACGTTTTTTGACTTCTGGTCTATTGGGCCAACAAAGGGTATATAACAAAGTATTGAGATAAACTTTTGTTATTGACCAAATACTTATTTTCCACCATAATTTGCAAATACATTTTCTGGATTTTTTTTCTCATTTTGTCTGTCATAGTTGAAGTGTACCTATGATGAAAATTACAGGCCTCTCTCATCTTTTTAAGTGGGAGAACTTGCACAATTGGTGGCTGACTAAATACTTTTTTGCCCCACTGTATATACTGTATATATCTATACACACACAAATATACTACCGTTCAAATTTTGGGGTCACTTGTCCTTGTTTTTGAAAGAAATACAATTTGTATCCATTAAAATAACGTAGAATTATTCCGAACTACAGTGTAGACATTGTTAATGTTGTAAATGACTATTGTAGCTGGAAACGGCAGATTTTTTTCTATGGAATATCTTACATACACCTTAGCCAAATACATTTAAAGTCAGTTTTTCACAATTCCTGACATTTAATCCAACTAAATTTTCCCAGTCTTAGGATAGAAAGGATCACCACTTTATTTTAAGAATGTGAAGTGTCAGAATAATAGTAGAAAGTGATTTATTTATTTCATCACATTCCCAGTAGGTCATAAGTTTACATACAGTCAATTAGTATTTGGTAGCATTGCCATTCAATTGTATAACTTGGGTCAAACGTTTCGGGTAGCCTTCCACAAGCTTCCCACAATAAGTTGGGTGAATTTTGGCCCATTCCTCCTGACAGAGCTGGTGTAACTGAGTCAGGTTTGTAGGCCTCCTTCCTTGCACAAGCTTTTTCAGGTCTGCCCACAAATTGTCAAAAGTGTTGAGGTCAGGGCTTTGTGATGGCCACTCCAATACCTTGACTTTGTTGCCCTTAAGCCATTTTGCCACAACTTTGGAAGTAATTTTCTTGCCTCATGATGCCATCTATTTTGTGAAGTACACTAGTCCCTCCTGCAGCAAAGCACCCCCACAACATGTTGCTGCCACCCCCGTGCTTCACGGTTGGGATGGTGTTCTCCGGCTTGCAAGCCACCCCCTTTTTCCTCCAAACATAACAATGGTCATTATGGCCAAATAGTTTTTTTTTTTTTTTCATCAGACCAGAGGACATTTCTCAAAGTATGATCTTTGTCCCCATGTGCAGTTGCAAACCGTAGTCTGGCTTTTTTATGGTGGTTTTGGAGCTGTGGCTTCTTCCTTGCTGAGTTGCCTTTCAGGTTATGTTGATATAGGACTTGTTTTACTGTGGATAGAGATGCATTTGTACCTGTTTCCTCCAGCATCTTCACAAGGTCCTTTGCTGTTGTCCTGGGATTGATTTACACTTTTCGCACCAAAGTACGTTCAGCTCTAGGAGACTCTAGGAGAATGTGTCTCCTTCCTGAGCGGTATGATGGCTACGTGGTCCCATGGTGCTTATACTTGCGTACTACTGTTTGTACAGATGAACGTAGTACCTTCAGGCGTTTGGAAATTGCTCCCAGGAATGAACCAGACTTGTGGAGGTCTTCAATTTTGTTTCTGAGGTCTTGGCTGATTCCTTTTGATTTTCCCATGATGTCAAGCAAAGAGACACTGAGTTTGAAGGTAGGCCTTGAAATACATCCACAGGTACACCTCCAATTGACTCAAATGATGTCAATTATTTGAGTCAATTCGTCTCAAATATTTGAGTCAATTCGTCTCAATTCGTCTCAGTCGTCTCAAATAAAACTGTGAAGGACCTCGGCGTTACTCTTGACCCTGATCTCTCTTTTGACGAACATACCAAGACTGTTTCAAGGACAGCTTTTTTCCATCTACGTAACATTGCAAAAATCAGAAATTTTCTGTCCAAAAATGATGCAGAAAAATGTATCCATGCATTTGTTACTTCTAGGTTAGACTACTGCAATGCTCTACTTTCCGGCTACCCGGATAAAGCACTAAATAAACTTCAGTTAGTGCTAAATACGGCTGCTAGAATCCTGACTAGAACCAAGAAATTTGATCATATTACTCCAGTGCTAGCTTCCCTACACTGGCTTCCTGTTAAGGCAAGGGCTGATTTCAAGGTTTTACTGTTAACCTATAAAGCGTTACATGGGCTTGAGCCCACAACAGAGAGAGATTCTCGACTATCTTGCAGTGCTGTGTGAAATTTATAGTTGTACGCTGCCATCTAAAGCTTTCGCTCTTTCTTTCTCTCTTCTCGGAGACCTGAAAAGCCCTAGGCACCATATGTCACGGCAAACCGGGATGATGACTCCTTGCTGTCCAGTCCGCCTGGCTTGCCTGCTAATTTCCAGTTTCAAGCTGTTTGGCTGCGGTTAGGAACCCCTACTGTCCCAGACCTGCTGTTTTCAACCCACTCTAATGATCGGCTTGAAAAGCCAACTGATATTTATTCATGATTATTTTTTTGACCATGCTTTTGTCATTTATGAACATTTGAAAATCTGGCTCCTCTAATTCTCTCCTTCCTCTTTCTTTCTCTCTCTCGGAGGACTGAGCCTAACCATACCACGGCAAACCGGGCATGATGATCTTGCTGTCCCCAGTCCGCTGGCTTGCTGCTATTCCAGTTTCCGCTGTTTTCTGCCTGCGTTATGGAACCTACTGTCCCATGCTTTTTCAACTCTTAATGATCGCTTGAAAAGCCAACTGACTTTATTCTGATTTAATTATTTGAACCCATCGCTTGTCATTTATGAACATTCGAAAATCTTGGCTCTCTCTAATTCTCTCTCTTTCTTTCTCTCTCCGAGGACTGAAGCCCTAGAATACGTCAGGACTACCGGGCATGATGATCCTTGCGTCGCAGTCCGCCTGGCCTTCGGTTGCCAGTTTCACTTGTTCTGCCTGCGGTTATGGAACCGCCACCTGTCCAGACCTGCTATTTTCAACCTTATGATCGGCTATGCCAAAGCCAACTGAAAATTATTCATGATATTATTTGACCTCAGCTTGTCACTTATGAAATATTTACATCTTTGGCATAGTTCTGTTTATAATCTC
>NC_036853.1:24406180-24409083 GCF_002910315.2 Salvelinus sp. IW2-2015 | reverse complement strand
TTGTGTCCTACCTATCTTCCGGAGTTGGTCTGCCGTACTAACTATTACTAAGCTACGGGTCAAAGACGCAGGCCTCCTAATTGGTCCCTAGAATTATCTAAGCCAAACAGCGGACGGCAAGGCCTTCCTCCATATAGATCTCAATTTTTAATGGAACGTCTGCTACGCATTGAGAGACGCAGACTGCGGTCTCACTTAAGCTTTACTGAAACCTTATTCTTCGTAGTCATATGAATTGAGTGTAGTCTGTCCAGGAGTGTGAAGATGAACGGAAATGGCTCTCGGAGACAACAACCGCCCTTGGCTGTCTCTGCCTGGCCGGGTTCCGCCTCTCTCCACGTACGAATTCCTCTGCCTCAAACCCTATTACAGGGGCTGAGTCCATGGCTTACTGGTGCTGCCTTTCCATGCCGTCCTGGGAGGGGTGCGTCACTTGAGTGGGTTGAGTTTTACTGAGGTGATTCTGTCTTGGGTTGGCGCCCCCCCATTGGTTTGTGCTGGTGGATGGAGATGTTTGTGGGCTATACTCGGCTTGCTGGATTGTAAGTGTGGTGGTTTTGAAGATATCCCTCTAGGTGGTGTGGGGGCTGTGCTTTGGAAGTTGGGTGGGGATCTCTCTCAACAAACAACCACCCGGCACAGCCAGAAGAGGACTGGCCACCCCTCATAGCCTGGTTCCTCTCTAGGTTTCTTCCTAGGTTTTGGCCTTTCTAGGGAGTTTTTCCTAGCCCCCGTGCTTCTACACCTGCATTGCTTGCTGTTTGGGGTTTTAGGCTGGGTTTCTGTACAGCACTTCGAGATATTAGCTGATGTACGAAGGGCTATATAAAATAAACTTGATTTGAATTAGCCTATCAGAATCTTCTAAATCCATTGCATAATTTTCTGGAATTTTCCAAGCTGTATAAAGGCACAGTCAACTTAGTGTATGTAAACGTCTGACCCACTGGAATTGTGATTCAGTGAATTATAAGTAAAATACTCTGTCTGTAAACAATTGTTGGAAAGTAGATGTCTTAACCGACTTGGCAAAAGTATAGTTTGTTAAAAAGACATTTCTGGAGTGTTTGAAAAACGAGTTTTAAACCATCATTTAGAAGGCTAAAGTCACATTGCTATCTCTTCACAAATAGTTTCATATTTAATGATATAAGTTTTACAAAATGTAGATGCAAACCTGACCCCTCGAGTGCGTACACATTAAGAGATGCAGTTATTTAGTTATATCGTCCTTAACTTCTCTAGGATAGGGGTCAGCATTTTCACGTTTGGATGAAAAGCATACCCAAATTCAACTGCCAGCTACTCATCCCCAGAAGATAAGATATGCATATTGTTAGTAGATTTGGATAGAAAACACTCTGAAGTTTCTAAAACTGTTTGAATCATGTCTGTGAGTATAACAGAACCTATTTCGCAGGCGAAACCCAGAGGACAAACCATTCATTATTTTTTTTTTAGGTCACTCTCTTTTCAATGAGGTTTCATTGGGAAACCAGATTTCTAATTGACATGCTTGCAGTTCCTACCGCTTCCACTGGATGTCAACAGTCTCGAGAAATTGGTTGAGGTTATTCCTTTGTGTAATGAAGAAGTAGCTCTGTTCATAACGATGGTTGAGTGAAGTGGACTGTTTGTTAGAGGCGCTTAACCAGAAAGCATGCTACAGTTTGTTTTAATCCTGTATTGAACACAGATCATCCCGTCTTCAATTTTATTGATTTAACGTTAAAAAAAATACCTAAAGTTGTATTACAAAAGTAGTTTGAATTTTTTGGGCAAAGTTTACAGGTAACCTTTGAGATATTTTGTAGTCACGTTTGAGCAATTTGGAAGCGGTGTTTTTCTGGATCAAACGCGCCAAATAAATTGACATTTTGGATATATATCGACAGAATTAATCGAACAAAAGGACCATTTGTGATGTTTATGGGACATATTGGAGTGCCAACAACAGAAGCTCGTCAAAGGTAAGGTATGAATTATATTTTTATTTCTGCGTTTTGTGTCGCGCCTGCAGGGTTGAAATATGCTTATCTCTCTTTGTTTACAATGGTGCTATTTCAGATAATAGCATAATTTGCTTACGCTGAAAAGCCTATTTTGAATTCTGACATGTTGGCTGGATTCACAACCAGTGTAGCTTTAATTTGGTAACTTTCATGTGTGATTTAATGAAAGCTTGATTTTATAGTAATTTTCATAGTAATTAATTTGAATTTGGCGCTCTGCATTTTCTCTGGCTTTTTGCCAAGTGAGACAGTAGTGTCCTGCCTAAACTCAGATTTTTGGATATAAATATGAACTTTACTGAACAAAACATACATGTATTGTGTAACATGAAGTCCTATGAGTGTCATCTTTGCAACATCCTCCAGCATGACCGGTTTGGCGGTGGGTCAGTCATGGTGTTGGGTGGCATTTCTTTGGGGGCCGCACAGCCCTCCATGTGCTCACCAGAGGTAGCCTGACTGCCATTAGGTACCGAGATGAGATACTCAGACCCCTTGTGAGACCATAGCTGGTGCGGTTGGCCCTGGGTTCCTCCTAATGCAAGACAATGCTAGACCTCATGTGGCTGGAGTGTGTCAGCAGTTCCTGCAAGAGGAAGGCATTGATGCTATGGACTGGCCCCGTTCCTCAGACCTGAATCCAATTGAATCTGGGACATACATGTCTCGCTCCATCCACCAACGCCACGTTGCACCACAGCCTGTCCAGGCGTTGGCGGATGCTTTAGTCCAGGTCTGGGAGGAGATCCCTCAGGAGACCATCCGCCACCTCATCAGGAGCATGCCCAGGCGTTGTAGGGAGTCATACAGGCACGTGGAGGCCACACACACTACTGAGCCTCATTTTGACTTGTTTTAAGGACATTACATCAAAGTTGGATCAGCCTGTGC